>NC_040045.1:37076605-37287451 GCF_003713205.1 Coffea eugenioides | reverse complement strand
GCACCTTAAAAGGTTCAAATCCGAGGTTCTTTTGTATAACACTTCTCCATTTAAGAAGAATTTGGAAGCCATTCTACGCAGAAAATTCTTGTCTTTTGTACCAGCATGCAGAGGGTAAGACCCAGTTTTAATAAACTCCTTAAGATCACTATACCAAGGAACATTGTCAGAAGACTCATTTGCAACCCAGCAATGGGCAGGCCTGTCTTGAAGTTGAACTTGGATTGGTTCTATCTTTAATTCATCTGGATACTGGATCATGGAAGCTAAAGTGGCCAAAGCATCAGCAAATGCGTTTCGGGCTCGAGGGAGATGTCTGAATTCCAAATTTTGAAATTGCTTGGCCAGAGTGAGCAGACTACAATGGTAGGGTAGAATTTTTGAATCTTTGGTTATCCACTGCTTCAAAGTTTGGTTCACGAGCAAATCTGAATCACTAAAAGCTATCAACTCCTTGATTTCCATTTCCAAAGCCATTTTGAGACCAAAAATGCAGGCTTCATATTCAGCCATGTTATTCGTGCAAGCGAATTGCAATTTGGCAGCGGCAGGGTAGTGCTTCCCTTCGGGTGACACCAAAACAGCTCCAATTCCAACTCCGAGAGAATTCGAAGCTCCATCGAAGAAAAGCCTCCATTCAGGATTTTGTTCACTTATATCATCTGCAGCGCTTACAAATAGGACCCTCTCGTCGGGGAAATAAGTACGGAGTGGTTGATAATCATCATCCCTTGGATTTTCCGCCAAATGATCGGCTATAGCTTGCCCCTTGACCGCCTTTTGTGAGGTGAAAACAATGTCGAACTCTGAGAGAATTATTTGCCATTTCGCCAAACGCCCAGTCAGCATCGGCTTCTCCAAAAGATACTTCAAAGGATCAGACCGGGAAATAAGATACGTGGTATGACTCAACAGATAGTGTCTCAACTTCTGGACTGCCCAGGCCAATGCACAGCAGCTTTTCTCAATGAATGAATAATTAGCCTCGTACTGCGTGAACTTTTTGCTTAGATAGTAAATGGCTTGTTCTTTCCTTCCGGATTCATCGTGCTGACCCAGAACACACCCTACTGCTCCATCGAGTACAGATAAATACATAATCAAAGGTCGGCCCGGTTTGGGCGGCACTAAAACTGGTGGATGCAACAAATAATCTTTAATCTTGTCAAAAGCTTGTTGACACTCCTCATTCCAATACAACGGCACATTCTTTCTCAATAATTTGAACAACGGCTCGCATGTGGCAGTTAACACAATGAATTGATCTCCCTCCCCTCTGAGTTTTTGTAAAAAAACTCGGCATATCTCGAATTGCTTTGATTTTCGCCGAATCTATTTCTATGCCCTTCTTGCTAACAATGAATCCCAACAGCTTACCCGCAGGTGCTCCGAAGGCGCATTTTGCAGGATTTAGCTTCAAATTGTACTTCCGTAACCTCTCGAATAATTTCTTCAGATCAACCAAGTGGTCCTCTGCCCTTTTGGACTTGATTATAATATCATCCACGTAGACCTCCATCTCCCGGTGGATCATATCATGAAATAGGGTTGTCATGGTCCTCTGATATGTTGCTCCAGCATTCTTTAAACCGAAAGGCATGACTCGGTAGCAAAAGGTACCCCAAGGGGTGATGAAAGCAGTCTTCTCCCTATCCTCCTCTGCCATTAAAATTTGGTGGTAGCCAGCAAAACAATCGCAAAAGGTTTCAATCTCATGTCCGGCCGTATTGTCTAAGAGAATGTGAATGTTTGGTAGAGGGAAATCATCTTTAGGACTGGCTTTATTAGGGTCTCTATAGTCAATACAAACTCTTACCTCTCCACTCTTTTTTGGAACAGGGACAGGATTTGAAAGCCAAATTGGGTAATGGGAAACAATGATAATGTTGGTTTTGAGTTGTTTTTCAATCTGCTCTTTTATTTTGAGGCTCATATCTGGTTTGAATTTTCTGGGTTTTTGCTTTACGGGTGGAAAAGAAGGGTCTGTGGGTAACCTATGCACCACCACATCAGTTGAAATGCCAGTCATATCATCATAGGACCATGCAAAGACATCTTGGAACATAGTCAAAAATTCAAGCATCTCCTTTTTCTGCCTTTCATTCAAATGAATACTAATTTGCACCTCCTTAACCTCATCCTCAGTGCCAATGTTAACCTTTTCTGTTTCTTCCAGGTTCGGTTTTGGTTTTTCCTCATATTGTTCAAAATCCTTTGCAAAAGAATCGAATACCTCCTCATTATCACTCTCGCTTTGGAGTTCGGATTCGCAAACCTCCAAGTCGTGAGTGATATAGAGATTGCCCTTATCGTATTCCAGAACTGTGATATCCAAAGGATCAAATAATTTTATTTTTGGCCATCTGAAAGAATTAACGAATATGGGATAATAAGTAAATAAGCGTACAACAAACAAATGAATCAAGCAATATGAATATAAACAAGCGAATAAACAACACAACAATGACAAGAACAACTTGTGCATTTTCATAAAGACCTTTGATTGAAAGCAAATGGAAATGAAAACTTAACAATATTTACATGCGCAGATGCTAGTCAAAAAAGGAAATTGTTTTCATTGGCTATTTACAGATGCAAAGGCATTTTCATGAATTCACATGAATGATAAACCCCTTTCAGTTTACCGAAACTCCTTCCGAACGGGCAGGAACTTGGCTGTCCAATTGGGAATTGATCCTTCGGGGATGTCAGGAAATTCAGCTTCACCTGGAACACTGTCTTCAAATGTTGCCCCAACGAACAACTGGGCCAAACTAGCTTCAATTTCGTCAACTGGGTTGATTTCTGACATGATCACCTCGGCCGGTCGTGGGAAAGTATAATGCAGGGGTGGAATGTCAAGAGCCCTTTGCCTTCCTTCTTTCTCCGCTTTCTTGCGCTCCTTCATTTCTCTGATATCCTTAGCAGTTGGTCGGAAACCCAAACCAAACGAATCATTTTTCTCCACAATCTCCACTGGCTTCAAAATTCCTTGCAGATCTCGCCCCAGCCCTTTGTCAAATTCATAGCCTCCACGAATCATTTCTTTAGCCATCATAACACTGGCCCTTGATATAGCTTGCTCCTCCTTTGTTATCCAACTGACGGAGACAATATCAGATGTGCTATGAGGGGTCATTGTGGAGCTTCGGCTACCCTCTTCTTTGGACTCGGAATCGGTGATTACAAGGCAATCCTCTTCAGCAAATATAGTTATCAGCTTGTCATTTACTACAAATTTCAACAACTGATGTAATGAAGAAGGCACCGCCCCAGACTTGTGAATCCATGGCCTGCCAAGCAAAACGTTGTAAACACTAGGAAAGTGCATGACTTGGCAGGTTATTTGAAACTGGGCGGGTCCCATTTCAACTACTAAATCCACTTCTCCTATTGGCTCTCTTTGTGCTCCATCAAAACCTCGAACTACGGTCCCTGAAGGCCTCAGCTTGATGTCTTGCAATCCCAGCTTTTCCAAGGTGCTCCAAGGACAGATATTAAGAGCAGATCCATTGTCAATTAATACCTTCGGCAACATTTTTCCGTTGCACCCCACAACTATGTACAGGGCTTTGTTATGTCCAATGCCTTCCGCCGGCAATTCCTCGTCAGAAAAAGTAATTTGCTTGGTGAATAACACACTCCCAACCACGTGCGAAAAATTATCAACAGAAATGTCCCTAGGGATTTGAGCTTTAGTCAATACCTCGATCAACGCATCCCTATGCACATCTGAAGAAAAAAGTAAATCCAACATGGATATCTGGGCAGGTGACTTGCTTAGCTTCTCAATCACATTGTATTCACTTCTCTGGAGCCTTTTAAGAAAATCCAAGGCTTCCTTCTCAGTGATTGTTGGTTTGGCGGGTGGCTCGGAATTATTTGCTTGAATCGGAATGGTTGCTTCAAACGGGCTTGCAATTTTCCCCGATCTTGTGACCACTGATACTTCCTTCTTTGCAATTGACCTTTCCCCAATCTGTACAGTAGGTTCATCATAATTCCATGGCACTTGTTGCAGACTCAGAACAGGCTCCTGCTTCGGGAATTCGATGATTACTGGTTCCAAAGCCTCACTCTCCGCTGGCGTGAGATCCAAAACAAAGGGCTTTTCGTCCTCTTCAAATGGCAATTCTATGACAAAGGATTGGTCTGTGACCCCAAACACTTCAGCTTCCCATGTCAATTCTTTGACCGGTTCCACATACTCCGTATCATCCAGAATAACCCCAATGATATTGGCATGTTCCGGTAAAGGGTTCCTATTTACGTTCGGCCCTTGCGCCTCCCTTTTCCGGATTACAATCTCCCCGGCTTCAACCATATCTTGGATTTTATGCTTAAGCGCTTTGCAATCAAAGGTGGCATGTCCGGGGGCCCCAGAATGATAAGCACAGACAGCTTGTGGATTATACCACGCGGGCATACCATATGGGTAGGTAGGAGGGGGTACTGTACCAATTTTCCCGGCGGCCTTCAACTGGTCATACAATTGGTCCAGAGGCCTGCCTAAATTGGTAAATGTACGGCTAGGGGGTCGGTTGTAAGGTTCAAGAGGTTGAGGATGGTTGTAAACAGGTCTATTTGGTGGAGGAAATCTTGGGTTATATGGAGTGCGAGGTCGGTTTTGAGGTGGATTTGGTTGGGAAATTTGAAAAGGGGTTGAAAGTGGGTTTGGATAGCTTGGGTGAGGTCGAGGGTGGTGGATGTTGGTAGTATATACAGGATGCGGATTTGAGTAGTAAGGGTAATGGGGTTGGTAGGTTGGGCTGTGTTGGTATCGGGGTCTGGGTGAAGGGTTTTGGTTCCAAATAAATGTTGCATCCCCCTCTTTCTTTTTGAACGGCGGCTTCTTCACATTGCTTCCCTGCCCTTGTAAAGCATCCAACTGAGATTTCAGGGCAGAGACATTGACAATCTTCCCGGCTCTCACGAAGTCGTCAAACTCTTCCAATTTATTCACAATTGCAGCAAAAGAACAACCAGTCATGCGGAAAATTTCTTCGAAATATGGAGGATCATGCGCCTTTATGAATGTGCGAATAATTTCATCCTCAGTCATCGGTGGCTCCACCTTCGCAGCTATCTTTCTCCATCTCTTGGCATATGTCTTATGATCTTCAGATGGTCGCCTTTTCGTTCCTTCCAGAGTAGTCCGAGTTGGCGCTAGCTCACAGTTATACTCATATTGTCTAATGAAGGCATTGGACAGATCGAGCCAGGTCTTCACTTCCTCTGGCTTTAGGTTGGAGTACCAATCGAGAGCATCCCCTTCTAAGCTTTCTGGAAATAATCTCAACGGCAAATTCTCGTCATCCACTGGCTTGCCCAACTTGTTAGCAAACAAGCGCAGGTGCGTTTTAGGGTTGCTTGTTCCATCATATTTGTTGAATTTAGGGGTCTTGAACCCCTCTGGCAGTTGCACGTTCGGAAACAGGCACAAATCATCATATTCCAACACCCCTTGTTTGCTTAAACCTTGGCTTTTCCGGATAAATTCATCAAAACGATCCAAGCGTTTAAGTAACTTCATATCCATCTGGGCAGACGACTCTCCCATTTCTGGCTTATTTTGAAAAGTGTGCTCCGGCACCACGGGCTCCGCGGTAGTCTGAAAGAAAGTCGGTGGAGTTACATGCATGTTTGGATCACCCTGAGGCTGGAATCCTTGCCCATAAGGGGGATAAAAAGGAGGATTTTGAGTATAAGCATATTGCGGATTGAAAGTTCCCTCAAACGTGGTTTGAAATGAAGGAATAACAAATGGTTCTGGTTGTGGTTGTGTGGCGGGTACAGGTTCAGGTTGCACTCCGCTACTAACGAGCTCATCAATCAACTTCTTCTGAGCGGCCATTTCCGATGCCATTTCCCCAAATTTTGTGAGTAACTCAGTCAACTGAACCCCAGGACTTGCGGCTTCCGGCTGGGTAGTTGCAACGAACTTTTCGGATGATTCTGGTTGAGTACTCATGTCTACACGATTCCTTTGGGCTCTACTTCGGGATCGCGTAATAATGGGGCTTTTTCGAAAAGCTATTTTGAAACTTTACCTGAGAATGCAAAAGACTTCTTTAGACAAACCAATCGTTATTAGATTTCTGCAATTTATTCAAAAGGGAAAAAGAAAAAGGCATGAGTTAGTAATTATTCAAACAACTCGGATGCATGTCCTATGGGGGGACCCTTTTTGTGCCAAGGGTAGGCTTAGCATGATGCAACACTTTCGGAATGAGACCCGTTAATCAAACCTGTTATTTGACAAACACTTTTGTGAAAAGAGATTCATTTCATTGCAGAAACTAGATACATCTGTTTACATCATATCGCGAAGGCGATTTCGTACAAGGTCACCAAAATTCCTAAGCCTATCTAGTACAGAGTCTTTACTTTCTCTTGCATATGGCATCTTGACACGTTCGGCTTGATCATATAATTCCCCACATTTCCGTTTCATATCTTGGCGCCTTTCTCGCTCCTTCTCATATAACCTCTTGTTTTCTTCTGCCTTTTCTTTGTGCGATTCGATGGATTTCTTCAACTGTACCACCTCCATGTCCTTGGCTTTAATGATGGCTCTCAGCTTCTCAATTTCCTCATACGGCTCATGTTGCAACCCTTGCGTGGTGGAATCTTTCAACCAATCCTCGTATGGTGCGGTCATTACCCCCTTCTGTTTGAGCTCCGGAAGATAACGAATGCTTCTATCGTCGGATATTGTTCTCCAAGATTCAGTGATTTGGCTCTTCATAGGGATCTCTTTTGGGCATACCCCCTGATCAAAGAAAATGGTGACTTCACTAAACTCGGAAATCGGTGGCGGCCCCTGAATGCGACCTAGTTGTCTGAGAAATCTCTTCGGGGTATACGAGATGATTCCTTGAGTACCCAGCAAGAGAACACGTTCGGATTCCTTAGTGCGAAGTATCGGCTCAAAGCAGTCTGTCCAATCTAATACCCACCTAATGTTGAAATCTTGCAATGTTTCCAAGTAGTCCACACATTCGGATGCGTTCTTTGGTAGATCTCCCTCGTTGACTCTTTTGGGATGTGTGACTATCCAATTATATCCAACCACCGGCAAACTATCGGCAACTGATGCTTGTCTCTTAAAATGTCCCGTAGCCCATATGTATAAAACCAAGTTCGCCCCATGGAAAAACTTCTCTCCCTTTCGACAACCAGTACAAGCTAAGAAAATATCTGCGAGAATGGTCGGGACTATAGAACATTGCTTACCCTGAATTCCTAAGAAAAGGTCATTCACAATTTTTGCTGATTTAAAGGCTATCTTCTGATCTTTTCGCGGAAAGAGATAGGTCCCCGCCATAGCTACCCCATATACTAGTGATCTTTTGCTCTCCCATACGGCTTTGGAAGTGAACACAAAATCCGTCACATGCCTCTCGAATCCATCGCGTGGCGCAAATCGTTCAAACAGAATACTCACGGCAACGCCCTGATCTGACCCTCGTAGCACAGACTCTTTCAATCCCATAATTTGACAAAATTCGGCCTTGTCGGAAGCAAATGGAAACACCAAGGCAGTTCCACGTATGGGTAAACCAAGGAGGCCGGTTACTTCCTCGAGTGTTATGGTCATTTGCCTATTGCCTATTCTAAAAGCAGTACACTCGGGGTCCCAAAGATGAACTAAAGCCTCTACCAAATAATTGTTGGATTTGATCTGCTTAAAGTCTCCAATTGGTCCTAAAAATTGGGCTACTTGATTCAGCTCACTAGGTAACATGAAGGTGGGCCATTGTTGAACCTCAGTTGACGGTATTAACAATTGGTAGATGCGGCGAGGGCAAGCCATCTGATAATGAAGAAGGTAGTTTGTCAATTACCTTACCCACGAGTCTCATTCCTCCAGTTAGGCAAAAACTTAAACGTGCAGTCCCTTGAAGGGTTAAGTACCCATGGGACACAAAAGGGTTGGTTTTATTCCTAAAACGGGATCCCCTACGTGGCGTTCCCTTTCTAGGCTTTATGCATGATGCCATTTGATTAAAACAATAAAATATGCAATTTGAAATGAAACGTGACCTAAGGAACCCTTTATTTGCCAAGGTAGGCCTAAAATGGTATGGCATTATGAATTCATAAACGAAATACAGCATAATTTGTCAAACGTGCAATAGCCTATCTACAAGGGTAGGCTCTAAAAGAAAGTCATGCCAGACCTCTTATTTGCTCAGGGTTAATGAATGCAATCGGGACACAAAGCCAAGAAAAGTTAGTTCAGCCAAGATAAATACACATAACACATTGTAATAACAAGATAAAGCAATCAAAGAAATAAAGCAATAAAAAGGAAAAAGGGGTTGGACCCCTCCCCTCGTGAATAGTGTCCCTAGTTTAGGATAAGGCCGACTCTACCCTAGGCAGGCTATCATGGATGCATGAGGTTGGGGGTTCACTAATGCATCTAGACTCGATGAGCTCAGGTCCCCGAGCCTTCAGACTTATAAACCAAGGGTCACCAACCCCAAGGTTCTTTGTCGGTGGCTCGAGCGATTCCCCAAACACCGCTACGCACACATCGTGTCACGGCTACGTGTTTGAGTGAATCTATCAAAACCTCAATCTTCGACCAAAAGCTAAAGGCTATCAACCAATAGCTTTAAGTGGAAGATTGAGTGACCCATTGGAACATGCTACACACACATCGTGTCGTGATCACATGTCCAAGTGAGTCACCTAATCCTAATAGGGTAGAGTGGCGTGACAAGCCACTAAAAGAAAAATAAAGGGATAAAAGAAGTAAAGCGTATGCTCGTATGTTAGTGCTCGTTTGAAGGGGAGGGATCAAGAACCAACGCGTGGCTCTAAGGGTGACACACACCCCCCCAAAATGCAAATGCAAAGCGTGAGATAAAGCAAGTACAATCATACATCCAATCGTCCAATCATACATACGTGAGTGAGGGAGTAGTTTGATATGCGCGTACGTGGCAAAAAGTCCTAGATAGGGAAAATGCAATCCTAATATCCAAATGCTATACATAAAAAGGGTAGAAAAAAGGAAAAGAATGGCTAAATCTAATGCTTGGACCCACTTAGGAATTCCCCAGTGGAGTCGCCAACTGTCGCGCCCCATTTTTTGATAAATAAATAAATATGATTGTGTTTTGTGAATTTTATTGATTTGGGAAAAATGAAACTTGTTGATAAAAACAAAAATGGGTCTAAATGGGACTTTTGAAAATGCGACGATTTGACCCAAGAAAAATAGTTCAAAAAGGGTTTTTATATGAAAAATGGAGTCGCCACTTGGTATAGAGTTAGGGTGTACCAAGTCACCCAAAAAATGAAATTTTTAAAGAAAAAAGTAAGAAGAACCCTTTTTAAACGACTCCTAGTCCACGTAAAACAAAGAAAAAGGTTCGGGAGTCACATTTGACGAAGGGGAAGGCAAGGATAAAAATCCAAGGCACCCCTTCGACCTAGCCAAGGCTAGTTGCGTGATTTAACCCTTATCTTCCTCATTTTCTACCCAAAGTATGTATTGCAAATTGGATATGACTAATGGATGAGAAATGCAAACTTAAGTATAGAAATGTCTCTGATGAGGCTTTTGATCCCATTCACATGAATTGTGAAGGTCAATAAGGAAAGACCTCATAGAAAATCATGAACGATGCAAATGAGGACTCAAATGAGAGTGTAAGTGTGCAAAGTGTAGAAAAAAGGTGCATGTGTGCAATTTGAAAGTGTTTGTGTGCAAATGAATAAAAATATAAATGCTCGTGTGCAAGTGAATGAAAATAGAAAATATATAAGTAAAATAGGTGCAATGTGTGAAGTGACAAGTAAAGAAAGTGAATGAGTGTGTGAATATATAATTAGTGAGGAAAATAGTGAGAAAATGATATGAAAATGCATGAACTTAGAGGAATGCATCAGGTCGGGTATGGGAATGACCTCTAATTTTTGTGATTTTAATTTTCCCTTTGATTAGAAGGAAAAACTAGCGTGCTAAGGCTATTTTGAAGCCACACTCGCTCGTTTCCCTTACCCAAGGGGGTTTCTCAGGCAAATGGACCCTACAACTAGCATGAAATGCAAAGGCCTAAAATGAAAGGGAAAAGGTTAGAGGGACATGCCAAATGCCATAAAACTAAAAAAATGCATGAAATGTAGTGGAGCATGCGAACATGTACTAACGAGGGGAAAACCCTAAGGGTCTAGCGTTGGACTAGCCCATTCTACGAATTTCGACTAGCATTGGACTAGCGGAAACGTACATTCATCCATCACATTCATTTATGAATATAGAAAGCAAGTAGACATGCAAAATCACTTATAACACGTAGCACATAACACTTAGCATGCTCGACTAGATGCAATAGCTTAATAAAGCAAATTAAGCACATAGCAAACCAAATAATACCCCAAAAGCAAATGAAACTATTACATGGGCTAACTAAAACAAATGGGGAAAGGGAAAATGGACCGAATTACTTACTACGCCCTATCTATTACAAGCCAAGAGGTGTACACATACCCCATAAATGAAAATAAAAGAAAGATTTAAAAAATGAAATAAAAGTAAATAAATGAAAGGCATTAATAAGCATTTAAGAAAATCAAATAGGCATGCAATTTTCATTTAGCAAGTTGGATCACATAGGGAGATACACAAAAAAGATAAAAGAAAGTATACCGTCCCCTTTTGTGGTGCTAATAAGTTGGAAAAGGTTCTAAATTGAAGCTACAACCACTAAGCAAAGGATTAATGCACCAATTTAATAGTAAATCAAACAACACAAATTCTTCAAAAACAAAAATTAAAGAACCACTAATAACTATGAAATTGAACCATTAGATCCCTTTAGATAATCAAACAAGTCCATATTCATCAAATGAAATTCCAAGTTAAAAGGGAAAGGAAACTCGAAGGACCCAATTGATTAATCTTTTCAATTGCTTAGGCCATGGTAGAATAAGAAGGGACTTGAGGGGTTAAAGAGCTATTATAAGAACTCTTTTCATGCAAAAACATGCAACCTACGAAGGAAACTTGTTTCTTTGGTATATAAAAATCCTCCAAATACACTAAACCCCTCGGAATACAGATTTTCTATCAACAAGGGTGTTAAAAAAAAATGAAGAATCTTAACACCTCCTTAGGACCTTTTGAGAAGAAAATAGATATAATAACATCAATAAAAGTAGACTGCAATAGATCCCTATTAAAATCAAGTTTGACCAATTCGCTACTGTGAGTCAAGTATCTTTTCCACTACACTCAAAGGAAGCAGGTAATGCAGCAAAAGCAAGAGACAAAGCATCACTTTAATCAAGAAATAATCACAAAAGATAAAAGTAAACATGAAATTGGATCAATCCAAGGCATTTAAAGGAAGGTGAACAGCCCATGTAGAATTTAAAACAAGTAGTGACTTGATTGCAAAAACTAAAGAAATTTGAGAGGTCAATTTGATTGATTTTCCCAATTTTTTGGGTCATACTGGCATAAGGGGAAACTTGAGGGGGTTAAGAGGCAATTTTGAAACAATTTTCCATGCAAATTCATGCAAGCTACGTAAAAAACTGAAATCCTCTTCACTTATGCAAATTTCTGCCGCAAGTTTGGACAGCTTCAAATCACATACCAGAAAAAACACAAAGACCCATTTGTTTGCCAATCCAAACTCAACTAATGGCTTAACAAACTAAAACTTAGATCAAAGAAGCAAGATCATCAAATGTTTTTCCCAGCTTTAACCTTAAACTCCTACATTCAGCATAAGGTTCAGAAGGAAAAGAGTGCAGAAATCTGGAACATATGCAAACATTTGAAGAAAGAAAGCTGCTGCAACTTCACATAATCTCAGCAAACCAAATTTATGTCACGGCTTTGAAACAAATTCCAATCAAAACATGGCTGAACATGTCTAAATAATGCACTTGTTAGAAAAGTTTCATGCAGGTTTTCATTCAAAGCTACAAAACAAGCTTCTGCAAATCAAGAACCAACGCATGCTGCTGCCCTCTTGTTTCCAAAACTTCAGCAATTTTAGCAGCAAATACATCCATTTCATCATACAAACAAGTTCACCAAACCAGAAATTATTGACCCAAATCAAAACATGAAATTTTGTTTGCAGGATTAAGATGACAAATCTGATTTTTGATCGACAGAGAAAAGGAAAGTGCAGCAAAGTTTTTCGGCAATTCTTATCCGCAAAGCTTTCCACAGCTCCTAAACACACTCAAATTCAATATGAACTAAAGCAACGAGACAACCACCTAATCATCTCACTTTGCAACACAAAACTTTAGGATTTGAAGCACAAAATTCAGGTAGAGAAAGCGTGCAGCACTGGATATAAAACTGCTGCAATTTTGTTCCAACTTCCAACACCAAATTCAGATCCAATCACATACCTTAACCAAGTTTTCTTGATATAACATCCGAACTTAGAACTAAACAAACAAAATTTTGACAATCGAGCAAGCAAAGACATAGGAAGGAACTCAAAACGTAGAAATAATTGCTGCAACTAACCTTCACTTGACACATAAAGCTAACAATTTTTATGCCCTATCAATATAAATTTCTGTTATACTAGAATCACAAGCTGCAAAACAACATGCAAGCTCTCGGTTCCTCACTTTAGGTCCAACTCACATTTTTTTATATATCAAAATTCCCTTCAGCCACAAAATATTAGTCACGGCTTAAAACCAACATGCAACCCGTATTCAGCTACATGCATGATCAAACAAACAGCTACCCATAAGATTTAATCCAAAACCAATTTCGGATGTCATAAAAAAAACATCTAACCAGAATTTCATCCAATTCTCTCGGTTGGCATGCATGCAACCAGTTTTCTGTTTCATTTCCTTTTCTTGTTTAATCCGAACTGATTACCCTCGCGTATAGCATAATCATTTAGTTTCCAGCTAGCTAAGCACATAACTAACTCAGATTATCATAAGTTGGTCAAATAAAGCTGCAAATTTCCAGCTTAAGCTCTCGGCAACCACAGTTCCTTCAACATCAGATTTTTCTGTGACTTAATCTAACATCTAACCACACAACCACCACATGCATGCTTATAATCAGCTTCATCAACCCATAAACAACTCATCTAAGTTCAGAAATTACCTTAGCTTGAAGCTCAATACCCTCGGCTAGCTGCAAAACAAATTTCCCTCCTCTCGGTCAGCCCAGAAATGCAGCCCGTCACTCCTCCTCTCTCTTGTCCAAGCTTGCGACTTTAGTTCCTCACAGTTTCTCGGCAGAAACAAATCTTCCGTTTCTACCTGGTGCTCAATCTACCGAGTTAAGGTTCCTTGCTGTCTAACTACTGCTCAGAAATTGCAGAGCTCTCTCTCTCTCTCTCTTGGTTGTGGCTGGAAGGAACCAGAAATGCTCCTCCACTCTCACTCTTTCTCACAGTTTCGAGTCTGCCGCAGAAAGGAAGCCTCGCTCTCTGTTTTTTTTTTCTATTCCTCTCGGTCGATATTACCTAAGTAACTAATCACTCCAGCTCCTCATCAGTCGGTGGTGTCAATACCGAAGCTCTCCACTCCACTTCTACTTCTCAGGTTCACACAACACTCACGGCTTTAGTGTTTTGAAAGAGGAAATGGTTTGACACTCACTTTTCTCTCTCGGATTGTGGCAGACAAAATGAAAACCGAAGTGCTCTCTTCTGCTGTAGTGAGTTGGGAGTAGTGTGCATTAGTGGATGATTGCACTTCGGCAGAAATGGAAATGTGTGTATGTCCTCCTGAGCTTCCGAAATGTTGTGGTAGAGGCTGGAAAGTGCTGGAATGCGAAGTGGAAATGGATTCGGCAGAAATAGAGTTGTGATTTTTCCTTTTTCTTGATTTTGATTTTTTCCTTTTTGACATTAATTGAATAAAACTGATAATAAAAATAGATAACTAACAACAAAAACAACAAAACAAAAAAAAAAAAAAAAAAAAAGTAATTTAATTAACATCGGGTAGAAACTAAATAAACTAGAATCAACAAAACACAATTTTCCATTTTCATCAATTTTCATCATTTTCCTTTTTTTCTTTTCTCAACTTAATAATTTAACAAAAATAATAGTAAAACTAAATAAAAACAACAATTTTAATTACAAACACATCAAAATAAACAAACTAAAAATAACAAGATTACCATTTTCGATCTTTTCTTTCATTTTTCATTTTTCATCATTTTTCACAAGTTTTACGTTAAAACTTAAAACTAAAACTAAAACTAAAACGTGAACAAAATTAATATGACAAATAATTAGCAAATAAAAGACAAATAAAAAGGTAACAACTAAAATGCAGACAATCTAAAACAAAATCATGAATTAGATGCAACATACAAATTATTTAAAAATTTGGTGTCTACAATGGTTCTTTGGTTTCTCCTTGTCGGTGATACCAAGGCAGGGAAATGTTGTTGTGCGCTCAGCTTAAGACCGAGCTCACACAACAAGCGGCTGCAATACTTCTCCCTCTCGGCTAACCAGAATGCAGCCTGCTAGTCCGTCCTTTTTCTTGCTCAAGCTCGCAACTAAGATGAAGGAAGTTTGGCACTCAAACTCCTCCCCAACTCACGGATGGAATTGTTGCAGAACCGCAGGTCTCACTCTCTTTTCTTTAACTCACGAACAGAAAAAAAACAGAGCAAAGGCTTCGGCTCTCCCTCACTCTCAGTCTCAGCTTGCCGGGTGCAGCTCTCTCACTTTCATGGTCGATGATCACGAGGCAGAGGCTGGAGAGGGAGTGTTTGGTTGCGGACTGGGGTAAGTTGGTGCAGAGAGGAAATGGAAAATGGTGTTGGTTGGAAGATGATTGCAGCTAGTGGAGGTTGAAAAGAAACGAAGGGAACTCACGCACAACTTCTCCCTCTCTTCCTTCGAGCTCACGGACAGAAACAAGAAAGATTGCAGCTCTCCAGTTTCTTTTTTTTTCGGATGCAAGGTGCGGCTCCCTCTTTGTCTCTCTGGTCGATGATTCCAATGTGAGGTGGAGTGGTAATGTGGAGAGGAAATGGAGAGAAACCGTGGTGAGGTTGGTGGAGTGTGCGGTGGGGAAATGAAATGTGATCCGGCAGAAAAAATGGAATTGTGATGATTTTTCTTTTTTTTCTTTTCTCTTTTCTCAACTTAATAATTTAACAAAAATAATAGTAAAACTAAATAATAATAAAAACAACAATTTTAATTACAAACACATCAAAATAAACAAACTAAAAATAACAAAATTACCATTTTCGATCTTTTCTTTCATTTTTCATCATTTTTCATCATTTTTTTTCTTCTTTTCTTTTTTTTCAAAATAAATTAACAAAAATAAACCAAAATGCCAAAAATTAAATTTGAACGTATTTTTGTGAACAATTTTCCTTTTTTTCTCTTTTTTCATGATTTTTCTACGCTAAAACTTAAAAATTAAAATAGAAACTAGAAACTAAAAAAACTAAAAGCAACCACGACAAATGAGAATAAAAAGTAAAAGAAATTACACCAAAAATTTGGTGTCTACAGTTTGCCCCTCTTTGTCTGAGTTTTGGAAAAACTTGAGACAAAGAAGTAGACACCAAATACTTACCTGCTTTATTCGGTGGCAAACGTCACGAACGGTGGACGTTTTAGGAATAAGGACTGACCCCTTTTGGCAAAACTTTTAAAATGGAATTGACTTAGACAGGAGATTTAAAGCGGGATTGACCCGAACGAAATTTAAAGACGGGACTGACCCGAACAGGAATTTAAAACGGGACTGACCCGAGCATGGACTGAAAACGGGACTGACCCGGACAGGAATGTAAATGGGATAGACCTGAACAGAAATTTAAATGGGATAGACCTGAACAGAAATTTAAATGGGATAGACCCAGACAGAAATTTAAAACGGGGTTGATCCAGACAGAGAAATTAAAATTGGGACTGACTAGAGAAGGAAATTCAAATCATGGGACTGGCCCGAACAAGCTTTAATCGCGGGACTGACCCGAATAAGCTTTGAATCGTGGGACTGACCCGAATAATATTTGAATCATGGGACTGACCCGAATGAGCTTTTGATCGAGGGACTGACCCGAAAATGCTTTTGATCGAGGGATTGACCCGAAAATGTTTTTGATCGAGGGACTGACCCGAATGAACTTTTGATCGAGGGACTGACCCGAATGAACTTTTGATCGAGGGACTGACCCGAAAATGCTTTTGATCGAGGGACTGACCCGAAAATGTTTTTGATCGAGGGACTGACCCGAATGAACTTTTGATCGAGGGACTGACCCGAATGAACTTTTGATCGAGGGACTGACCCGAAAATGTTTTTGATCGAGGGACTGACCCGAAAATGCTTTTGATCGAGGGACTGACCCGGGATCGAGGGACTGACCCGAAAATGCTTTTGATCGAGGGACTGACCCGAAAAACTTTTGATCGAGGGACTGACCCGAAAATGCTTTTGATCGAGGGACTGACCCGAATGAACTTTTGATCGAGGGACTGACCCGAATGAACTTTTGATCGAGGGACTGACCCGAAAATGCTTTGAATCATGAACTGCTCACTAGTGGGACTGACCCACGGCTAGTGGCGATGCAAAATGAAATGCGCACTAGTGGGACTGACTCACAGCTAGTGGCAGAGTAAAATAAAAATGCCTTGACAATCGGTCAGTGGGATTAAACCCGAGCCTGCCGCGATAAAATTTGTGTTCATTTTGGTTTTTGATTGATGATTTTTGCTTCTTTTTGACTTTTGAAAATCTTTCCAAAAAAATAATTTGCCCCAGTATGATGAATTTTTTGCAATGTGAGTCCAGAGTTGATTCTGTATTGCCATGCCGTTGCATTTTTTGATGAAATTTGCTTGCGACATTTTCAATCTGCCTTTGTTCATTAGGACTCTTTCCGACACCGATTTCAGTGCAAGGTGTGATTGTTTTCATCCATGCATGAAATTTCCTGCAAAAGAGAAAAAACAAAGGAATCGCCACCATTATTTGATCCGTTTGTCCTTGAGAATCGTGTAAACATGAGTCTTTGGATGCCTTCGTCAAAGTTGACCGTGGCATCTGACTTGGTTGGATTTGTCATTTCTAAACGTCTCTGATTTTTTCCCGACTAACCGAGCGTGCATTTTGCCATATTGTGAAGCTTGCGTAACCGACCTTGCTGAATTTCAACCATTTTCGCAAGATGACTGAACCCAAGTATGCTTTGAATAAACCATGGGGTTATCATTCACCAAAAACTCGATGATTAAAAAGTAATTTCACCTATCATGCAGAAATGAATATGTGAAAGAATGCAAACACAAACCATTTGTGCTTAAAGCCTACAAAAATGCCATGAATACAAGCAATTGAGAAAAAATGAGCTTCCTAAGAATGAATTTGCTAAAGAAATATTTTTACAAAACGACACAGTTTTGGCCAACGGATGTCATATTCAATTCTCTGGATATCTTTGCTCTGGAATTCAATGTTGCCAGAGGTTTGACAAAAATGAGAAAAATCCGAATGAACCAGGTCACCAGTTGTTCCTCCTCGTGCTCGTCTGTTTGAAAAAAAACGCCTTGGCGCCCTTTCGGGTTTTCACCAAAGCTACCCCCAATCTTTTCTGCTTTTGTTTGTTTTTTTGTTTTTGTTGTTGTTGTTTTTTTCTTTCTTTGTTCTTTTCTTTTTTTTTCTTCTTCTTTTTTTTTCTTTTTCTTTTCCCTCTTCTTTTCTTCTTTTGAGGTGACCTTTCGGGTTTTCACCTAAAGACGCAAATGAAAGAGCTCAACCATGATCGACTCAGGAGTATGAGTTGAAGATTTCTGGCATCAGTAAAATGCACTTCCCTTAGAAGTTTAGGTGAAGGCATTATAGACATCACTTGCCAATTGATTAGCGAAATTCCTAATAGAAATACAGCAAGTGACGAAAGCCAGGACTTTTGGGCTTTTGTAATGAGGTCAGGTGGGGTGTTTTCAAGAAAAGTTAAGGCCTGAAAGCAAGTTTGATGAAAGGTGTGAAATAACCTGAGATTGCATCATTTTGAGATCATCTCCAAATTTTGAACAAAACTGAGGAGAATTTGCCCCAGTTTGATTGAATTCTTCTCTTTGTGCTTTTCATTGCATTTTTCATTTTTGCATTTTTTTTCAAAGCTGAATTTGCCCCAGTGTGGGGTTCTTTCTTCCTTTTCATCTCACTTTTAAAGATAAATTTGCCCCAGTGTAGAGCTTTCCCTTTCTGATCATCTCTTTTCAAAATGAATTTGCCCCAGTGTGGGGTTTGCAATCCTCAGGGGCTGCCAAACGAAAAAATTATTGTTCTGATAGCTCAAAAGGGACGACTAGGGATGAAATGTTTTGATTGGAAAGGAAGATGGCCTGACTTTTGCCTCGTCCCTTGCATGATTTCCAAAAGAAATTTGCATAATCAGAAATAAAACTTCTTACACATGTCTGAGTTGATAGGTTGAGAGAATATCTGTCTATCCATGAATGCCCCGCCAGGTAATACCTTTTGAACACCCAATGAGCTTTGCCAATTTGAAGCAATTTTTGCCTTTGGCTTCATCTTTCGTTAGCAAAATCACTTTAGCATTTTGTTCCCTCCTTCAAAGGATCGGTGGCGGACCTTTTTGTTATGAACACAGGCCATGGGTCTTGGCAACATTTGGCCATGGCACATAGCATCCAACTATTTCTCATCAATCAAAATCAATCATTGATGACGCTGCTTTAACCCATCAGCTTCCAACCTGGCAGGAAAGGGATTTTTCAATGAAGAATTTCTCAATGAAGGGTTTTCTCAATGAAGGCTTTCTCAATGAAGGTTTTCTCAATGAAGGTTTTCTCTCAAAAGAAGAGGTTTTTCAATGAAGAGCTTCATCAGATTCCAGAACAGTGATATTCAAAGGATCAAATAATTTCATCTTTGGCCATCTAAAAGAATTAAAAAAAATTCATGACAATGATTAAATAAACAAATAAAACCAATTGTGCATTTCATGAAACTCCAAATCAAAGCGAAAACAAGACAAAACTCAATTTGCAAAAGGCGCTTTCATTAAGCTATTCACACATGCAAGAAAAAGTTTTTGTGAACTTTAGCAAATGACAACCCCTAAATTTATCGAAATTATCTTCGAGGGGGAAGATAGTCAGCCATTCAACTTGTGCAGAGCTCCTTTAGGATTTTCAAATTTCGTCATTGGAGGTGGATGCCTCGAAGGTGTCCTGGTGTTCAGGAAAAGGATTTGTACTTATGATCGGCCCTTGTTCACCTCTTTTCCTTAGCACTATTTCTCCTGCCTCGATCATGTCTTGGACTTTGTGCTTAAGTGCCCTGCAATCGGCGGTTGAGTGGCCAGGTACTCCCGAATGATAGGCACAAATAGCATGTGGATTGTACCCAGCAGGCATGCCATGAAGGTAAGTTGGAGGGGGAATCACGCCTATTTTGTTGGCAACCTTCAATTGCTCATACAATTGGTCCAAAGGCCTGCCTAGGTTGGCGAAGGTTCGGGTACGGCTTTGATGGTAGGTTTCAGTGGGTCGGGGATAGTTGTAGGTAGGTCTATTTGGTGGGGAAAATCTTTGGTGGTAAGGAGGCCGAGGACGAGCTTGTTGAAAGCTTGGTTGAGATATTTGGAAAGGGGTTGTAGGCGGGTTGGCATAATTTGGGCGAGGTCGAGGATGAGTGATATTATATTGGTGTGGTAAACAGGATGAGGATTTGAGTAGTAGGAGTAAGGGTTTGAGTAGGTAGGGTATTGTCGAGGTCTGGGTCTTGGGACAGGGTTTTGATTCCAGGCAAAAACAGTTTCCCCCTCTTTCTTTTGGAATTGCGGGTTCTTCCCACTAGTCCCCTGACCTTGCAAAGCATCCAACTGTGACTTGAGGGTAGAGACATTAACAATCTTCCCAGCTTTCACGAAGTCATCGTACTCCTCAAGTTTATTGACAATGGCGGCGAACGAGCATCCAGTCATGCGGAAAATTTCTTCAAAATACGGGGGATCATGTGCTTTAATGAAAGTGTGTATGATTTCGTCCTCAGTCATCGGTGGCTCGACTTTTGCAGCTATTTTCCTCCACCTCTTGGCATAAGTCTTGTGATCCTCGGAGGGTTTTCTTTTTGTTCCTTCCAACGTGGTTCGTGTCGGAGCCAACTCGCAGTTATACTCATATTGCCTTACAAAAGCATTGGACAAGTCAATCCAGGTTTTTACTTCTTCGGACTTCAAATTTGAGTACCAGTCGAGGGCATCCCCCTCCAGACTTTCCGGGAACAACCTTAGAGGCAGGTTCTCGTCGTCTACAGACTTTCCCAACTTGTTAGCAAATAGTCGGAGGTGTGTCTTGGGATTACCCGTCCCATCGTACTTGTTAAACTTAGGGGTTTTGAACCCCTCGGGCAATTGCACATTGGGAAAGAGACAAAGCTCGTCGTAGTCCAGGACTCCTTGCTTGTTCAACCCCTGACTCTTCCTCATAAACTCATCAAAACGATCAAGGCGTTTGAGCAGCTTTATATCAACGGGAGCAGAAGATTCCCCCATTTCTGCCTTGGTTTGAACAATATGGTCTGGTAGGAATGGCTCGGCAGCAGTGTGATAAAAGGTATGTGGCTCAGGTGGTATATTTGAAATGATTTGGGGTGGTGAACCTCGCGTGTGAGTAAGAAAAAATGAAGGATGAGGAGGGTAAGTGTATGGCAAATTTGTGGTGGGATAGGTGAAAGTTTCTTCGGGTGCAATAGGAAATGATGGAGTAACAGTGGTATGGGCCGAAGGTAGGACAAACGGCTCTTGCTCAGGCTGTCTGGCGGGTACAGGTTCGGGTTGAACTCCGCTGCTAATTAGCTCATCATTCAACTTCCTTTGGGCGGCCATCTCAGACGCCATCTCTCCAAACTTGGTAAGCATCTCAGTCAACTGAATCCCCAAACTTGCAGTCTCGGGTTGAGCGGTAGTAGCAGACCTATCTGACTGTTCCGGTTGTGAACTCATGTTTACACGACTCCTCTGGGCTTGACTACGGGATCGCGTTATGATGGGGCTTCGACGAGAAGCTATGTTTAAATATTACCTGAGAATTTTTGAAAAATTGCCTTTAGATTCAACCCTCGCTTAGTTATTCCAATAAAAATAAAGAAAAGGAAAAGAAAAAGGCAAGAGTTAGTAACTATCCAAAAAATTCGGATGCATGTCCTATTGGGGAGCCCTTTTTATGCCAAGGGTAGGCCTAGCATGAAAATGCAATCCTCTAGGGTAAACACTATACCATACCTGACGGATCTGATCAATTCATTGAGTGAAAAATAATTTGAAAAATTTGACCATTGTAGTGACGAGGGATTTGTCAAAATGAGGACAAGTCCGAATAGATTGATCACCTTTGATTTGCAAAACGCATGGGTTTGACCTTGACGAACTCCTATCGAAGAGATTGGAATTTGTCGACAAATTTACTCAGTGAATCATGAGTCAAAAACCCAACTGATTAAATAGTTGGATATAATGGATGGTTTTCTCAAAAATTGACTAGATTTCCCAATTTGAAATTTGATATCGAAACCCTAATTGGTCAATTGACAATTTATTAAAAATTGACTGGATTACCCTAAAAGGGAAACAGGTCAAATGAATTAAATGAAATTTAATTTATCCAAAATTAATCAAATCACCCTAACAAGGGTAAATTGATCAAATAGATTGAACGAAACTTGATCTATTCAAAAATCGGCTCGGTTGCCCTAAAAATGGGTAAATTGGCCAAAAGACCCTAAAAAGGGTAAATTGGTCAAATGAATTGACGATTTATTCAAAATCGACCGAATGACCCTAAAAAGGGTAAATTGGTCAAAAGACCCTAAAAAGGGTAATTTGGTCAAATGAATTGGATGAAATGAATTTATTCAAAAATGATTAGATTGAACTAAAATTGAATGAATTGACAAAAATGGATTGGATAAAATGGATGATTTGTTCAAAAATCGATTGAGTTCTCTACCCATTGGGTAGTTTCAAGAAATCATTACAATGCCTTAGTCTATGAGCCTCCTAGAATCAAGATTTGGCCTCCATTGATTTATCGTCTCAATAGTGAAGAATTATTTGGGTTTCTTCAAGTTAATGTCCTTTACGCAAGGGATTTTTACCCATTTTGATAAAGTGGCCAAAAGGTGATTATTAGACGCTCATATTCCAAAGATCGCTCTATGAAAATGATCGGATCCTACCTTACCTTGTGCACTACCCTTTTGGATGATACAAAAAATGTAAACGTGCAAGTCTCCTTGGATTAAATATCCGAGACATATGGTGGCTTATTCCTAAACACGGGATCCCCTAAATGGCATTCCCTTCCTAGGGTGGATGCGTGATGCCAGTTTATTAAAAGCAGTAAGATATGCAATTTGAAATGAGACATGACCTAAGGAACCCTTTATCTGCCAGGGTAGGCCTAAAATGGCATGGCATTATTATTTGATGAAATATGTCACAATTTTAAACATGCGATATCCTATCTATAAGGGTAGGCCCTAAAAGAAGTCATGCCAGACCTCCTATTTTCTAACGTTTGTGAATGCAAAGGCAAAAGACAAGGAAAGTTAGTTCAACACATAACACGTTGGACAATTAAAGGATATAAAAAGCAGGAAACATAAATAAGGAAAAAGGGTGGGATCCCTCCCCTCGTGAAAGGTGTCCCTAATAGGGTAAGGCAGACTCTACCCTAGGTGAAACTATATGGATGCATGAGGTTGGGGTTCGCTAATGCATCTATACTCAATAAGCTCAGGCCCCCAAGCCTTCAGACTCGTGGCCAAGGGTCATCAATCCCAAGGCCCTTTGTCGGTGGCTCGAGCGATTCCCCAAACACCGCTACGCACACGTCGTGTTACGGCTGCATGTTTGAGTGAATCTATAAAAAACCCTCAACCTTCGACTAAAAACTAAAGGCTATCAACCCAAAGTTTAAAGCGGAAGATTGAGTGACCCATTGGATCGTGCTACGCACACGTCGTGTCACGATCACACGTCCAAGTGGGTCTCCTAATCCTAATAGGGTGGAGTGGCGTGACAAGCCACTAAAAAGAAAATAAAGAGGGATGAATAATAAAGCGTATGCGCGTATGATAGTATACGTTTTGGAGGGGAGGGATCGAGAACCAATGCGAGGCTCTAGGGTATATCCCCCACCCAAATGCAATGCAAAGCGCGAGATAAAACAAGTACAACATACATCCAATCAACCAATCATACATACGCAAGTGAGGGAATAGTTTGATATGCGCGTACGTGGCAAAAAGTCCTAGAAAGGGAAAATGCAATCCTAATATCCAAATGCTATACATAAAAAGGGTAGAAAAAAGGAAAAGAATGGCTAAATCAAATGCTTGGACCCACTTAGGAAGTTCCCCAGTGGAGTCGCCAACTGTCGCGCCCCACTTTTTGGTAAAAAATAAAATAATTGTTTTTTTGTTGAATTTTATTGATTTGGGAAAAATGAATTTTGTTGATAGAAACAAAAATGGGTCTAAATGGGACTTTTGAAAATGCGACGATTTGACCCAAGAAAAATAGTCCAAAAAGGGTTTTTATATGAAAAATGGAGTCGCCACTTGGTATAGAGTTAGGGTGTACCAAGTCACCCAAAAAATGAATTTTTTAAAGAAAAAAGTAAGAAAACCCTTTTTAAACGACTCCTAGTCCACGTAAAACAAAGAAAAAGGTTCGGGAGTCACATTTGACGAAGGGGAAGGCAAGGATAAAAATCCAAGGCACCCCTTCGACCTAACCAAGGCTAGTTGCGTGATTTAACCCTTATTTTCCTATATTTTCTACCCAAAGTATGTATTGCAAATTGGATTTGACTAATGAATGAGAAATGCAATCCTAAGTCTAAGAAATGTTTCTTATGAGGCTTTTGGTCCCATTCACACGAGTCGTGATGGCCAATAAGGAAAGTCCTCATAGAAAATCATGAACGATGCAAATGAGGACTCAAATGAGAGTGTAAGTGTGCAAAGTGTAGAAAAAAGGTGCATGTGTGCAATTTGAAAGTGTTTGTGTGCAAATGAATAAAAATATAAATGCTCGTGTGCAAGTGAATGAAAATAGAAAATATATAAGTAAAATAGGTGCAATGTGTGAAGTGACAAGTAAAGAAAGTGAATGAGTGTGTGAATATGACATGTGGATTTAAAATATATAATTAGTGAGGAAAATAGTGAGAAAATGATATGAAAATGCATGAACTTAGAGGAATGCATCAGGTCGGGTACGGGAATGACCTCTAATTTTTGTGATTTTAATTTCCCCTTTGATTAGAAGGAAAAACTAGCGTGCTAAGGCTATTTTGAAGCCACACTCGCTCGTTTCCCTTACCCAAGGGGGTTTCTCAGGCAAATGGACCCTATAACTAGCATGAAATGCAAAGGTCTAAAATGAAAGGGAAAGGTTAGAGGGACATGCCAAATGCCATAAAACTAAAAAAATGCATGAAATGTAGTGAACATGCAAACATGTACTAACGAGGGGAAATCCCTAAGGGTCTAGCGTTGGACTAGCCCATTCTACGAATTCCGACTAGCATTGGACTAGCGGAAACGTACATTCATCCATCACATTCATTTATAAATATAGAAAGCAAGTAGACATGCAAAACACTCATAAACATATAGCACATAACACTTAGCATGCTCGACTAGATGCAAGGACCTAACAAAGCAAATTAACACATAGTAACTAAGCATGCAAGACAAATAAGACGATTAAAGCCCTAACTATTACATTTGCTAGCTAAAACAAAGAGGAAAGGGAAAATGGACCAAATTACTTGCTATGCCCTATCTATTACAAGCCAAGAGGTGTACACATACCCCATAAATGAAAATAAAAGAAAGATTTAAAAATAAAATAAAAGTAAATAAATGAAAGGCATTAATAAACATTTAAGAAAACCAAGTAGGCATGCAATTTTCATTTAGCAAATTGGATCACATAGGGAGATACAAAAAAAAATAAAAGAAAGTATACCGTCCCCTTTTGTGGTGCTAATAAGTTGGAAAAGGTTCTAAATTGGAGCTACAACCACTAAACAAAGGATTAATGTACCAATTTAATAGTAAATCAAACAACACAAATTCTTCAAAAACAAAAATTAAAGAACCACTAATAACTATGAAATTGAACCATTAGATCCCTTTAGATAATCAAACAAGTCCATATTCATCAAATGAAAATCCAAGTTAAAAGGGAAAGGAAACTCGAAGGACCCAATTGATTAATCTTTTCAATTGCTTAGGCCATGATAGAATAAGAAGGGATTTGAGGGGTTAAAGAGCTATTATAAGAACTCTTTTCATGCAAAAACATGCAACCTACGAAGGAAACTTGTTTCTTTGGTATATAAAAATCCTCCAAACACACACTAAACCCCTCGGAATACAGATTTTCCATCAACAAGGGTGCCAAAAAAAATGAAGAATCTTAACACCTCCTTAGGACCTTTTGAGAAGAAAATAGATGTAATAACATCAATAAAAGTAGACTGCAATAGATCCCTATTAAAATCAGGTATGACCAATTCGCTACTGTGAGTCAAATATCTTTCTCCACTACACTCAAAGGAAGCAGGTAACGCAGCAAAAGCAAGAGACAAAGCATCACTTTAATCCAGAAATAATCACAAAAGATAAAAGTAAACATGAAATTGGATCAATCCAAGGCATTTAAAGGAAGGTGAACAGCCCATGTAAAATTTAAAACAAGTAGTGACTTGATTGCAAAAACTAAAGAAATTTGAGAGGTCAATTTGATTGATTTTCCCAATTTTTTGGGTCATACTGGCATAAGGGAAAAACTTGAGGGGGTTAAGAGGCAATTTTGAAACAATTTTTCCATGCAAATTCATGCAAGCTACGTGAGACTTAAACTACTGCAACTAAAAATGCAACATGTTCTCTTTTGCTTCCAAGACAAAACCAAACGCACAGCTTATTGTTCAAGCTCGGATTCCAAACCCAAACACACAACTTTAATCTAGACCCAAACTCCATACTCACCACCATCCAATCAGGTAGAAAATCTAGAAATATTTCATGCCAAACTCTGGAAAATCATGCAAACATGTAAAGGAAAAAAAACAAAAGGCTGCTGCAATCTCTTTGCGATTTCTACACCATTTCAGTCGAGATTTCATCATGCAAACGAGTTCACCAAACCCAGATTTTAACTATCAATTATCAACTAAATCAAACCCAAGATTTAAATGTACAAACAAAGTGATGAAACCGACTTGTAAGCTGTTGCCGAATAGAGCATTAAACTAATGCAGCAAAAATGATGTGAGAAACGTTTCTGCAATTTTCTTATAAACTCAGATTCTTATCACAATCTTGATTAGATGTAATTAAACTCAACGTCACAACTTTAGACCAAGCCCACAACTAAACCCACCATCATAATCCAAACAAACAAAAAAACCAAGAAGATATCATGCAAATTTCTGGAATAAACATGCGTGCAACAGATTTTTGTTTCACTCAAATTTCTGGTTTACACACAGCCAATTAATCTCATGCAGGGCTTAATCATCCAGTATTTAGTTAGCTAAACACACAACCAAGCGAGGATCAAGCACTTTCCAGCAAATTTCATACTAAAATACCCAAAACAACTCCATCGGCTAAGCTGGAAGATTGATCTAACAATCCAGCAACATCCAACAAAATTTTCCAGCCATACAACCGAATTCCCAGCCATAAAGATCATATGCAAGACCAAATAACAAACTATCTATCAGATTGGATCCAAAATCAAGTTCAAATAATATCCATAACCATCAAAATTTTCCAGAAATTTTTCTGTTTAGCCCGGATGATCTTGCCTTAAGGCAGATTGCACTTTTGAATTTTTATTCCTCTGTTTTATCAAACTGATTGGCTACGTGCAAGGCCTAAGTACTCATTATTAGCTGCATATTTATGATTATAAGCCCAAATTACAAAAATCAAAACCAATTTAAGCTGCACTACTCCAAGCAAGCTCACGGCAAAATTTCTAGCCAAGACAGAATTTTCCACAGCTTTGTTTTTACCATTTGATTGCGAAACTTAACACATGCAAGACTCTAATCCTGATAATCATCCAAAATCCAATTAGATAAACATCTTTCATGCTCAGATTGTCCAAATTCAGACCCATTCAGCAGCCAAAATAAAACAAGTGCATCAAGCTCACGGCAGGAGCTTTATATCTAACCAGAATTTCTGCAGGCTTTCACTATGCCATCCGAAGGTACAAATCAACATGCATGGTGGAAATCATCACATTTTCATTTGGCTAAATCTACTTAAGTGCTCAAGTCATCACAGGAATTCAGAAATAGAGTGCATTATCATCTCAGCTTTCGGATGGTACCTCAATATTCAAAACAGAATTTTCTAATGATTCAATTCAACATCCGACTGCTCTAACATCACATGCATGTTACTAGATAACTCAAATTACCTCAGATTTATCCTAAAAATGATCCATAAATTACCTCACAACTAGTCAAGCTTTCACACGAAAATCTGGAAAATGTTTTCCTCCTCTCGGCTCACAAGCACGCGACAGGTTTTCTGTTTTGGGTTGGCGTGACTGTGGTTGTCGGTGGAGATGATTCTTTGGTTTCTCCTTGTCGGTGATACCAAGGCAGGGAAATGTTGTTGTGCGCTCAGCTTAAGACCGAGCTCACACAACAAGCGGCTGCAATACTTCTCCCTCTCGGCTAACCAGAATGCAGCCTGCTAGTCCGTCCTTTTTCTTGCTCAAGCTCGCAACTAAGATGAAGGAAGTTTGGCACTCAAACTCCTCCCCAACTCACGGATGGAATTGTTGCAGAACCGCAGGTCTCACTCTCTTTTCTTTAACTCACGAACAGAAAAAAAACAGAGCAAAGGCTTCGGCTCTCCCTCACTCTCAGTCTCAGCTTGCCGGGTGCAGCTCTCTCACTTTCATGGTCGATGATCACGAGGCAGAGGCTGGAGAGGGAGTGTTTGGTTGCGGACTGGGGTAAGTTGGTGCCGAGAGGAAATGGAAAATGGTGTTGGTTGGAAGATGATTGCAGCTAGTGGAGGTTGAAAAGAAACGAAGGGAACTCACGCACAACTTCTCCCTCTCTTCCTTCGAGCTCACGGACAGAAACAAGAAAGATTGCAGCTCTCCAGTTTCTTTTTTTTTCCGGATGCAAGGTGCGGCTCCCTCTTTGTCTCTCTGGTCGATGATTCCAATGTCAGGTGGAGTGGTAATGTGGAGAGGAAATGGAGAGAAACCGTGGTGAGGTTGGTGGAGTGTGCGGTGGGGAAATGAAATGTGATCCGGCAGAAAAAATGGAATTGTGATGATTTTTCTTTTTTTTCTTTTCTCTTTTCTCAACTTAATAATTTAACAAAAATAATAGTAAAACTAAATAATAATAAAAACAACAATTTTAATTACAAACACATCAAAATAAACAAACTAAAAATAACAAAATTACCATTTTCGATCTTTTCTTTCATTTTTCATCATTTTTCATCATTTTTTTTCTTCTTTTCTTTTTTTTCAAAATAAATTAACAAAAATAAACCAAAATGCCAAAAATTAAATTTGAACGTATTTTTGTGAACAATTTTCCTTTTTTTCTCTTTTTTCATGATTTTTCTACGCTAAAACTTAAAAATTAAAATAGAAACTAGAAACTAAAAAAACTAAAAGCAACCACGACAAATGAGAATAAAAAGTAAAAGAAATTACACCAAAAATTTGGTGTCTACACAAGGGGCTCGACAACACTTAAAGCATAAACAGAGTTAGTCTCATCTGGGTACTTCATCGCTTCAAAAATATTAAAATTTACAATTTCCCCATCAAACTCCATCGACAAAGTACCCTCATTTATATCTATTTTTGTCCTAGCAGTGCTTAAAAATGGCCTACCTAACAGAATAGGAGACGGATTTAGTGCCCTTTCATCCCCCATGTCTAGGACATAGAAATCTGCAGGAAAAACTAACTCATTGACCTGTACCAAAACATTTTCAACTAACCCTTCTGGGTAAGCATTGGTACGGTCTGCAAGTTGGATTATGATGCCTGTGCCTTTTAACGGGTCAAGATTTAGAGAAGCATAAATTGTCTTAGGCATAACATTAATTGACGCCCCCAAATCCAACATTGCTTTCCTAATTGGAGTACCCCTATCTTGCAGGGAATGGTGAACATACCTGGGTCTCCACATTTTGGTGGGAGCTTTCTCTGGAGTATAGCTGACACGTTTTCTCCCACCGCCACTCGTTCATCTCCCCTTAGCTTCCTCTTGTGGGTGCACAAGTCCTTCAAAAATTTAGCATACTTCGGTATCTGCTTGATTGCATCCAACAGGGGAATGTTGATCTCCACTTTCCGAAACACATCCAAGAGCTCTTTTTCCTTCTCTACCTTCTTTGTCTTTTCCAACCTGCAAGGAAAAGGGGGTAAGTTAGAGCTAATAGTGAGTGGAGAGGTGGAAGTTACCTTAGGATCCTCACGAACACGTCCTTCCTCCTCAATTTCCTTTTCTATCTCCTCCTCGCTTTTGCTTTTTGAATTTTTCACTTTAGGCCCTTCCAGCTCCTTGCTACTCCTCAGCGTCATGGCACTTACATTTTTGGGATTCACCTCGGGCTACGATGGCAGTTTCCCATAAACGTGGGACTCCAAACGGTTAATAGCGGTTGCCAGTTGGCTTATCCGAGCTTCTTGGTCCTTCTTGTCCGCTTTGATCTCCTGATGAAGCTGAGTAGTAGTTGTGGCCAGGCTTTTGACTAGGTCCTCCAAGGAGCTTCCTGAATTGGAGGATGAGGGTTGAGATTTTGGTTGCCAAGGCTGGTGGAATCCTGGTGGACGATTCGGGAATGAACCTTGTTGCATGTTCCCATAACTGAGATTGGGATGGTCTCTCCAACCGGGGTTGTATGTGTTGGAATACGGGTCATACTGCCTGCGTGGCGCGGGCACGCCTCCGGCCATATTTACCCGTTCCGCCCCGTCCTCTTGCAGAATGGGGCACGAATCCGTGCAGTGGTCCATGCTAGTACAGATTCCACACGCCTTCGCTCGCGGTGTGTCTCTCATGGCCAATTGACTGACAGCAGACGTCAACTCTGACAGTTGCTGCTGGATGGATGACGTCTCTGCCTCATTGACTCTACGGGTAGGATTGCTCTCACGGAAGCCGAACTGCTGAGAGTTTTCTGCCATGGCTTCAATAAGGTCCCACGCTTCCCTCGGTGTCTTGCTCGCCAGGGCTCCTACACTCGCAGCGTCAATAATACTCCTGTCAGTTGACTGGAGTCCCTCATAGAAGTACTGGATCAACAGTTGTTCACTAATCTGATGCTGTGGGCATCTAGCGCACAACTTGTTGAACCTTTTCCAAAAATCGTACAATGACTCCCCGGAGTACTGCTTGATGCTGCAAATCTCCTTCCTCAAACTTGCAGCCCGGGATGCGGGAAAAAATTTCTCCAGGAATTTCTTTTTCAATTGTGCCCACGTGGTGATACTACCTGTAGGCAGGTAGTATAACCAATCCTTCGCTGCATCCTTGAGAGAGAAGGGGAAGGCTCTCAGTCTTATTTGCTCCTCAGTGACCCCAGGGGGTTTCATGCTAGAGCAAACTATTTCGAATTCCTTGACATGTTTGTGGGGTTCTTCGCCAGAGAGACCATGAAACGAAGGCAGGAGCTGAATCAACTCCGATTTCAGCTCGAAAGAGGTATTTTCAGCCAGAGTTGGGAACGTGATGCACAAGGGCTGATGAGTCAAGTCTGGGATAGCCAGCTCCCTTAATGTCTGGGTGTTGGCCATGCTAAATTCGTTTTCTACTGACTCGTTTGCAAAAGATAAGTGCCATTCTTTTCGTCTCTTGGTTTCTTGTCTTCGCCTACGCGCTGCCTTCTCAACCTCAGGATCGTATATCAATTCACTTGTGCGAGAGGAACGGGGCATAAACTAGCAAAAATACCAAAAAAAATAAAAAAACAAAAACTAAATAAAAAAACTGAATTCGAAAAGAAACAAATAATTCCGATGCCAGTCCCCGGCAACGACGCCAAAAATTGACAGGTGCCGAACCTGTGCAATAATAATAAATAAATCCTAACTACCACCTGAAACAGTCAATAATCAATTCGAGTACTGGAGCAGGGACTCTAGGTGTGCAATGGGTTACTTGATTCACCCTGTTCCCGAAGAGTTTGCTTAATTCGATATACCTGAATTAATTATTTAACTGAATTCTCCAATTAGTAGACAGTGGTAAGCAGGGTCGTCTCCTCAAGGACTGGAGAGATATTTGTTTCTTTTCAAATCAAGATTAATGGGGGGTTTTGGTATCAAATGCCAACTAAACAAATTAAATGCAGAAAATAATTAATTAAAAGAAATAAATGAGAGAAACTCTAGCCAATGGTGCACTTCAGAAATGGTTCATGCACTGATCATTGATGCAGAAATAATTCCAACATTTATTAATAGATTGATTATAGTTGTCTCGCACGCGCTAAACAACCAACCATTCCTTAATTTATCGATAGCTAAGGTACGACCGTTAGCTATTTCTCTAACCCAAAAATAACCCTAGGTACGACCGTAGAATTTAATTTCTAGATTGCATTAATAATTAGAAAGGCCCAATCCTAACTAACAAACACGTTACGAGGGTTTGTTTAAATTAGATCGTATGCTCCCCTGACATAAACCCAATTACGCCAGTTGCTACTAAGATAGAGATAACGAACAATTACGGATTCAATTACCTCTATTTAGCAAAATAACCTACATGAATAATTAATTATTGCGCACTAACCAATCATACACAAGGCTATAGCGATTAAAAGCCAGGAACATGTAAATATCAATAAATGAAGAAAATAATTAATAATGGTTTAGATCTCACAGTATTAGTTGAACCAATTCATCAGTCGCTCCCTTGACTAGAGTTAGGAGGTTTAGTTCCCCATAATTAGAGTACAGGCCATGCGGCAGAGCTGGAGGAAGCCGTCAATTCTTCAATCAAAGCAAACGGAAGATTTGACCCTCGTTCACTTCGGTCAACCGAAGAAAGAAAAAGCAACAATGGATTACGATTGCTTTCAATTGATTTCCAAGGCCTCAATTTCCTTCGGCCAAAGCCAGAATCAAAAGCATTTTCAAAGGTCCACAATTGCAGCTCCTTTCTTTGCTTTCTTTCTTTCCTCACAAAGATAACATACGAGAGATTGGAAAATTGGTTGATTTCTCAATTTGGTCCCAAAAGCAATGGAAAGTTCACAGGCATCCCAAAGTCAACAAAAGCGGCTATTGCTTGCTGCCTTTCTCTCTACAAAGCTGCGGCTCTCTAGTCTCCTTGCAGAGCCAAGGAAAACAAAACAAAGGAAAAAAAACTCAACTCCCCCCTAACCTAAGCCGCGCGAGAGATAAATAAACTCCCCAATAGCCGGAAATTGTTACTTGTTCAAAATTGCCACCAGACTCCCTCAAAATAAAATAAAATAATATCTATTACAATTAAGTCTCTTCAGCTTCTCAATTGGACCCCACAGCGACAAATCTTCTAAGTTTTGATTTTAAGTACTTTTCAGCGTCCATTCCTGCAATTAGCATCAAAACAAAATATCAGTGGAATCCACCCGATTAATGAAAGTATTTAGTCAATTAGTTGTGCAATAATGCCCAAAATACCCACTAAAATGCATCCTATCACTAATGTACAAAGTTTCAAGAGAATCTCTCCAGCAGAAATACAGTATAGGAGGGACCATCAGTTGTGTTTCAAATGTGGCGAGAAGTATGGGCCTGGACATCAGTGCAAATAGAAGGAGATGCACCTCTTGCTGGCAGTAGAAGAAGGGGATGAGGAGGCAGCAAAACCAGGGGATGAGGAGATCATTGAATACCAAGGGCACCAAAGGAAGAGGGATGTAGAATTTGTCATTCATGCGCTAACTGGAAAGATGCTACACAATACCATCAAATTGAAGGGACAGTGCCAGGGGGCGGAGATGTCCATTTTAGTGGATGGAGGTAGCACACACAGTTTTGTGACCAATGTTGTGGCTCAAATCTGCCCCGAGTCAGTCCAGCAAGTTAAGCCCTTTCGGGTGAGGGTGGCCAATGGTCAATACTTGTGGTGTAGGCAGATGATTCCCAAGATGACCTGGGAGATGCAGGGAAGAACCTTCAGCCATAACATGTTCGTCCTCAACCTGGAGCCTTATGACATGATCGTGGGGGTGGACTGGATGGCAGCGCATAGCCCTATAACTTTTGACTTCAAGAACCTGAGCATGGTCTTCGATCAGGATGGAGATCAGGTGCTACTGCAAGGTGACACTAATGAGACAACACTCAACTTGCCAGCAGATCACATTGAAGGGGAAGAATGGAGTACCAAGCTATGGAAAAGATCGTGTGGCATCAGGCTGTCAGAAGCTCAGGTAAATGACTCTTTTCACCACTCCTTGGATGCTCTACTCAGGGACTACAAAGACGTTTTTGGAGAGCCGAACAACCTCCCCCCCTCAAGAACCTGTGACCATCAAATACCCCTAATTCCTAATGCTAAGCCCTTCAAATTAGCCCCATATAGGTACCCCCATATCCAGAAAAATGAGATTGAGAGGCAAGTCAAAGACATGCTCAGCAATGGGATCATACAAATTAGTCACAGTCCATTTGCCTCCCCAGTTTTGTTAGTCAAAAAAAAAAGATGGGACGTGGAGATTTTGTGTAGACTATAGGCAACTAAATGACTTAACCATCAAGGATAAGTTTCCAATACCTATCATTGATGACTTACTAGATGAATTATTTGGTGCAAAGTTCTTTTCCAAAATCGATTTGAGGGCTGGTTACCACCAAGTTAGGATGCATCCTGATGATGTGCACAAGACAGCTTTTAGAACACATCTTGGACTTTATGAGTTCACTGTTATGCCTTTTGGTCTCACTAACGCCCCAGCCACTTTTCAAAGCCTCATGAACTCAGTTTTTGAACCTTACCTGAGGCACTTTGTCCTTGTTTTCTTTGATGACATACTTATCTACAGCCCTGATTTGGATTCCCACCTTAATCACCTTCAATTAGTACTTGACACCCTCAGGAAACACTCCTTGTCTGCCAAGCTCTCCAAATGCACTTTTGGACAGTCCCAGGTAGAGTATCTCGGTCATATTATATGTGGTGAAGGGGTAATGGCAGATCCTGCAAAAATTAAGTGCATGGTGGAGTGGCCAATTCCCAAATCAGTAAAGTCATTAAGAGGTTTTCTTGGACTCACTGGATATTACAGGCGTTTTGTGAAAGGATATGGACTAATAACCAAGCCTTTAACAGAATTACTCAGAAAGGACGGATTCACATGGAACCAAGAGGCTGAGCTAGCTTTCCAGAAGCTTAAGCAGGTGATGAGTAGCACCCCAGTGTTGGCATTGCCAAATTTCTCTGAGGACTTTGTTCTGGAAACCGACGCCAGTCACAAGGCATTAGGGGCAGTGCTCATGCAGGGGGGACAACCAATAGCGTTCTTGAGCCAGGCTCTTGGACCCAAGAATCAAGGGCTTTCCATTTATGAGAAGGAACTGCTCTCCTTGATCACAGCAGTAACTAAGTGGAAACATTATCTTCTTGGTTCTCATTTCATCATTAGAACTGACCATCAGAGCCTTAAATATCTCCTAGAACAGAAAATTTCTACCCCTCTGCAACAGAAATTGCTCACCAGATTGCTGGGGTTGGATTATGAGATACATTACAAAAAGGGGAAGGAGAACTTGGTTGCAGATGCTTTATCGAGGAGAGGGTATGAGGATGATGAAGGAGACAGGAAGAGAGCTGTGAATACAATTTCTGTGGCTAAGCCATCATGGCTGATGGAAGCCATAGATACGTATAAGGGAGACGAAAAGGCTACAGAACTCCTGCGAACACTAGCCATGCAACCAGACTCTTGTTCTGATTACTCCTTAAAAGGAGGAATATTACGGTACAAGGGAAGGATCTACATTGGAGCTGTAGGTGAGCTAAGGAAGAAGCTGATAGCATGCTTTCATGAGTCCCCTATTTGTGGCCATTCTGGAAATTTGGGTACCTATCAAAGGTTGAAGGAGCACTTTTTCTAGCCAGGTATGAAGAAGGATACTGAGGAATGGGTACAGAACTGTGATTGTTGTAAGAGGAATAAGCCGGAGAACTGCAAGTACCCTGGATTGCTCTAGCCTCTACCAGTTCCAAACCAGGCTTGGCAGAACATTTCCATGGATTTTGTGGAGGGACTTCCTAAGTCTGCTGGATATGATGGCATATTTGTAGTCATTGACAGGTTTACTAAGTACGGGCACTTCATGGCATTAACTCCAAAATATACAGCTTCTACTATTGCCACCTTGTTCTTTGAAAATGTGCACAAGTTACACGGACTGCCACTCAGTATTGTTTCGGATAGGGATAAAATTTTTACAAGCACCTTCTGGCAGGAGTTGATGGGCAAGCTAGGTGTTGAACTGTAGTTCTCTACTGCTTACCATCCACAGACAGATGGCTAGACAGAAAGGTTGAACAGATGCCTTGTGACGTACCTCAGGTGCTTGTGTTTTCAGCAGCCTCACAAGTGGAAACAATGGTTGGCTGCAGCAGAGTGGTGGTATAATACCAACTATCACACAGCACTACAGATGACTCCCTTCCAAGCATTGTATGGTTACCCTCCCTCACAACTAGGCCTAGATGCTGTAAGGTCTCCGGTGGCAGCAGCGGATTTATGGTTAGGAGATAGAGTGAAGTGGAATGAGATGCTCCGGGACAACCTTTTAAAGGCGCAGAATAGAATGAAGCAGTTTGCTGACAAGGGAAGGACAGAAAGGAGCTTTAATATTGGGGACTCAGTTTATCTCAAACTGCAACCATACAGGCAATCATCCGTAGCTCTCAGGAGAAATCTTAAGCTATCTTCCAAGTACTATGGGCCTTACAAGATTGTGCAGAAATTAGGCAGTGCCGCATATAAATTGGAATTACCAGAGGGCTCCACCATTCATCCTGTCTTCCACGTATCCTTGCTCAAACCCTTTACCAAAGGAGCTAGTTTCAACCAGGATCTACCCCTGACAACTGAGGATGGCCAAGTCAAGATTGCACCAGAAAGTATACTCGCAACTAGGGAGGTGGCGAGGAAACGGCAGAAAGTGCTCCAAGTATTGGTTAAATGGCTGAACTTGACTCCAGATGACTCCACTTGGGAGGATGCCTCTGTCCTTCGGTCTCAGTTCCCTAATTTTCAATTCAATCCTAGTGAGGATTGTGTTGAGGAGGGGGTGTTGTCATGATCTGCAAGACTATCAACTCCATGCAGTGGCAGACCAGCGGATCATTCCCATGAAGACGCAAGCTAAGATGAAGAACGTGAACAGCTGCATGGCTGCATGGCTGACGTGGAGGATGGAAATACACGTGAGAGAGTTAGCTGCAATTCTGTTAGGAGTCAGTTGGATCACCGTTCAGTGTTAGGACAAAATAAGCAATGTTAGCATGACAATTCTGATCTAGAATCTTCGGACCGTAGCTATAAATAGAAGGCAGATTTCTGAGATGAACAGATTTTTGGAATGAAATAAACTCTTCCCTCTCATTTCCTCCTTCTTTTCCAATTTCTCTTTCTCCTCTTCTGTTAATTTCCGGGTTCATAACAACTTACAATCTCAATCTTTAACCCTCGCCTTTTGGGAAGAAAAATGCAGGAAACTTCACCAGAGCATGAAGATTGGAGATAAAGAAGTATGCAGGGGCCAAGAAGACTACAGATCTTCTACTAGTGAAACTTGAAATGTAAACTTTTACATTTAGGAGCTTAGCCAAGAAGTTGCTTAGGCCAAGTCATTATGGAGTTCATCACTCATGCTAAGAGGTATAGGATGGTTCATCACCATTCTTTATATTTATGTGGCCATTAATGACAAATGTGTTAAGTTCAACCCATACTCTTATGTGACTATATATTAATATGCGTGATTTCTAAATTGTCAAACGGATAAATATTCTCAATCAATCTTTCATTTTCTTTTCTGCCTAATCTTTAGTGCTTCGGTGATTCAATCAGATCAGCATGTAAATACTACGAGATTGCATTTACTTATTTGCCAATCTACTAATCCCCCAAAAAGGCAACAACCAAAATACTACTTAGAAAAATTAATTCATTATTTTTAACTAACATTAGAAAAAGAAACGAAAAAGAAAAGCATAACCATAGACCATGAACCACTAAGCAAGGTGGTGGAATAGCTTTCCACTTCCGGAGTGATACGCACCCTCCGAGCACCGAACGCAGCATTTGGCCAAAACAAATTTGGGTCCCGCACACATCGAAATGCATATACGGCAGTAGGCGTTTGTACCTCTCTAAGATTTTTGACTATTTCACCGGTCTCCTCTAAGGTTTGTAAAATTACACTGACTTTCCTTGGCAGAAATTTGGGTTCAATTACTTACATCACATGGTGTGAAATTACTACTATACCCAAAGACATTACATTATGTCTTATTTGAAGACTAATATTTGACAAATGAGTAATTAGGGCATAAATTAATTAATTCCAATTGATTAACAAAAATAACTGTGGTGAAGTCCATAATCAGAAACTATAACTACAATTACAAAAATAGCTCCATTTTGTGATTGATATCAGTAACAAGAACAACGAATCAGTCCTATACAATATGAGAAGAAGGTATTTTGTAGAAGAAACAAAACTAAGGACAAAGATGGAGAAAATAAAAGCTGAACATGAGGGGAATTTCTAATAATACTTGTGAGGCTGTGATAGTAGCCAAGTGATTTAGTGGTTTTGAAAGAGAAAGAATGGAGTATTGATAGGGTGTTAATTGTTGGTTATTTTATTATTAATTTCCCCTTTTGTCCTTACTAAATATTGTTTTAAATTGTTAATATATACTTATATTTGGTATTTGGACCTATCTACAGGAAATGAAATTAAAAAGTGCTAAAAAAGGGGACCTGTTGGAGAAAATTGCTCCACATGTGAGAGACTCCAAACAAGCTTCACAAAGCAGACGGATGGCATTTCCTTTTTGCCGATTAGGAGTTGAAGTCTTTGAGGAGCAAGAGGAAACGAAAAGAGAAAAATTTGGCTGGAGCTTACTTGTGGGAATTGGACTCTCAATTTGTGCGGGGACCACGGAGAGAAGAAAGGCATTAGTCATTTGAATTGAAAGGAAACAAACGTGCAGAGAGATGTTTTTGTTCCTTATTTGTGGGGACCACTGGATAGATAACTTTAGTCATTTCCTTTTGGCTATATAAGGACAATCGTAAGAAAGGCTACAGGGAGTTTTTAGCATAGTTTAGTTTTATTCTTTCTTGGTTCCTTTGATGGCCTGGACCTCAATTAAATTACGTGGAGATTTTCTCATGAGATGTGGCTAAATTCTCATTTAGTCGAAGGCCAACTTGAAGGCACGGTTCCAAATATCTGTGAGATCGAATTAATTTTATTTATTTCTTTTATTCATTGGTATTTATATGTTTCCTGATTTAATTGCTTATGTTTGTTATGTTATTTGAATGTCAAGGGCCCGATATTCGAATTAACTTAATGATCTAATGCCAAATTAATTGATTGAATCCGTAATTGTTTAATTGATTAATACCAATGGCGAGTGGTTTCATATTAGGGAAACGTATGATCTAACTTAAACAAACCCTCGTAGCGTGTTTGTTGGTTAGGGTTGAGCTTTTCTAATTATTAATGCAATCGAGTAATTAAATTCTATGGTCGTATCTAGGGATATTTCTTGGTTAGAGAAATAGTTAACGGTTGTACCTTAACTATCGAGAAATTAAGGAAAGATTGGTTGTTCATCGCATGTATGACAACTATAACCAATCTAGTAATGAGTAATTGAATTATCTTTGCATCGATGATCAGTTGAATGGACCGTGTCTGAAAAGTTGCACCTTTGGCTAGAGTCATATTGGTTATTGATTAATTCTTGTTTATTTCTATTAGTTGTTTCATTAGTTAGTTAATTAGTAATTTTATATTTTTCAAAAATCCCCCATGCGCTGAACTCTAGAAGAGACGAATTATCCCCAATCCCTGTGGATTCGACCCTACTCACCGCTATATACAAAATTTGTATTTTTCTTGAGTAGGTAATTATTATTGCGTAGGCATCGACAACCTACCAATTTTTGGCGCCGTTGCCGGGGCCTGGTGCCTGATTAATTTGTTTCTTTTTGAGTTCACCCTGTTTTCTTTCTTCTTTTTTTCTCTTATTTTTTTAATCTAGTTTATGGCTGCTAATATTTCGTATTTTGAGAATAGACTGGACTTTATTCCTAAATGGGGTTATGAGACTCGTGTTTTTCCTAATGATCAATGGGCTGGTACAAATTTTAGAACTTATTTTGCCTTAAGTTATTCACCGACACATGCTCCGCATTTCAAGATAATCTAAGTGCTCCAATTGATACTTTTGGAGATTTTTCATCTCGATTTCAAACGTGGTATGACCCTTATTCAAACAGGTATGATCAAGGACGGTGGGATAATTTCAATTTTAATTATACGACCGAGCCAATGGATTTTCAACAGCAAGAGTCTCAACAACCATCATCCGTATCTGGTATGTCTCTTGAAGAAATGATTGAATTACTAGCTGCTAATATATATCGATTTCAACAGGAGACACAAGCGATGGCGGAACAAGTGCAACTATTGACATCCGAGATGGCAGATCAAGTGCATCTATTGGCGTCCAGGATAACGCAATTAACTTCTTACGTGAGTGAAGAATTGCCCTCACAGACCGTCGTCGACGTTAAGAAAGATGAGAGTGCAATTATTCTGACAAGTGACATGGAATTGCAAGAGTTTCAAGAAAATGGATCTAAAGATGCAGATGAAAAGGATGTTGAAGTGCAAGAAATGGGGCCTCAACATCAACTCGTTCAAGTGAATGAACCCAGTGAACAATCTCCAAATGCAGTGATATCTTCTCCATTCCTTAATCAATATTTTCCTGACTCTTATTCTTCAACTCCTGTTACTGAGATTGATTTTATTATACCAAAAAATTTTAAATTTTATGATAGGAATAAGTTAAAAGTGGCAATGACAAAATATCTTGAACCAATAAATACGCATGATGGAGGAGTAAGTGAAGAATCCAGATTATTGTTGATTGGTTTGGCGCCATCTACTAGTCCATGGAAGATCGTAGCTTGTGTGCTCAAGAATTATTCTATTTACGAGGACTACCAGGATTACATAGAGAATGAAGCACTGAAACGAGCCACATGATTTTATCCTCCCTGAACAAACATGACAATGTCTAGCCAAAAACATTAAAGAAAGACGCTCTTTTGGGAGGCAATCCAAATATTGGTTTTATTGTTTTTAGTTGTTCAATTCTTTCGTTTTGTCGTTTCCCCGTTGGGTAGTATCAATATTAATATTTTCCTCCACAATGACCAGGAAGTGCATTCTTGGCGTGCCCACGCGGTGTTTGTGTCTCCTGAGATCAGTGGACATTTACCAATCTTAGCATGCCCATGCAGTGTTAGTGCCTCCTGAGGTCAGTGGACGTTTTATAATCTTGGCGTGCCCATGCGGTGTTTGACAACCCAAAAACAAATGAAATAATTTTAAAAAAATCAAAATTTTTTTAATTATTTTCCTTTTTGTTTTCTCTTCAAAAATTCAAATCTTGAAATATAAATTCGAAAAAATGAAAAAAAAATATTTTTATTTGAAAAATAAAGAACCAAAAACTATCTTTTTCTTTTCTTTTCTTTTTTCTTTTTTCTTTTTTTTTTTTCTTTCTTCTTCTTTTCTTTCTTTCTTTCTTTCTTTTCTTTCTTCCTTTTTCCCTGCTGCCCTGCTTCCTTTTTTTTTTGTTTCCTCCATTGTCGCCGCCACCAACCTCGCACGCCGCTGCCCCAGCTCTCCCTCTCCCTCACCTCTGCCCCAGCTCACTTTTCACTCTTGCTCTCCACCTCACTGTCTACCTCCACCTCAAATCGCTCCACTTTCCGCTAACGCCATCTCCCCAGCGCACACGCCCGCACACGCCCGCACGCGCAGCCAATAGTGAGCGCCACGGCTCCTCTTCCATCGCGCGCAGCTCCTCCTGAGCTCGCGCGCTAGTGGCAATCGATGCCCGCCTCTCCAGCTAGCTCTCCCTGCCGCGACCACGGCTGTTCCGCTACTCCAGGCCAAGCAAGCAGCGCGCGCTACCCCGTCCTCCTCTCGCCCATGACCGCGCGTCGCTGCTCAGTACCACCACTGCCTCTGCAGGCGTCGAAGTTTAAATCATCTGAGGTCCAATTTCTTTTTTATTATTGCAGTACATTGCAGTCCTTTTGTTGGGAATTTTGTGTGTTTAGACTACCGGAACTATCTATTGCTCCTGTAGTTGGATATTTCTGTGATTCTTTGTTGAATTGGGAGGCTACTGTGCCATTTGCTTTGCTTATTCAGGTTGGGCACATTTGGTGGAATTGTTGGGCTGCATTAATTCTATTTTTGCCTAAATTGAGACCACCTATACTTATTGATTGGAATTGCTGTTTGTTGGGATATTTGTCTAGTCTTTGGGTGGCTAACTTGCACATGTTGTTGATTGGGTTGGTCGTTTGAGTTGTTTCATTTTCTGTGGAGTGCACCAGTGGTGTTGATTGGAGTATTCAGCCTACATTTGTGGATTTTATTTGGTTGGCTGCCTGTTTGACTACTAAATAACGAACCTTGTGATTCAATTATTGTCCGACTTTTGAACTACTATTACTGGCGTTGCCCATTTCTTGGGTCATTTGGGCACTATTTGGGTCTAATTGCCATGTTTGGGAGTTTTCTGGCAAGAGATTTCAATTACTTCGTTCATTGGAGCACTTGCTGCAATTCTGGGCTACATTGATTCTGCTTTTAACTAACATTGGAACCACCAAGACTGGAGACTCGAGTGACCCACATTGACGTCAACTTGCATTACCTGGAGCAGAATTTGGCAGCACTTATGCACCATGCGGGTCTTGCTCCTCAATTCCCGCCTGACCCGTCCCTATTTTAACGACTTCAGGGAAGTACCGTTGCCCTTCTCCTTTCTTTTGCTGTTAGATTATCACATTGGCGGCAATGTGTGATTTAGGTGTGGGGGGGATCAGTTGTGGTACTAGTATTTCCAGTTTTCAATTTTTAGGTGTTTTTCCTTTGTTTTTAGTTTGATATTTATCTCCTTTTCGTTTATTTCTTTTATTCGTGATCAGCTCTTATTTGAATACCAAGTTTTAATGTTGGATTGTTGCCTCTAATTCTGCTCTTGCCAAGTTTTAGTAATAAAAGGGTATCAAGTTAATGTGGTTCAGTTTAGGAACATCTCTTTGGTGAATATCAATAATTGCCTGACTTTTCTAATTTTTGGTTAACTTTTCTAGGCATAGGGAATGATTGTTGGTATTTTTCATGTGAATTGGTCCAGTTATTAATTTTAGTTCTCCATGTTTGAAAATTTGAGGCTGGCTGCTGTTATTTTTGTGTTATTTTTAGTTATTGTGGTATATGATTGTAAATAAGAGGTGACTATACTCCACTAGTTGTTACTACTGAGTAATCGGGGATTTTCACCTAAAATGTCGATTCTCGCGTCAAAATGTAGTAGTTACTATGAATGTGTGGTACCATAGCGATTGGAGCTGAGTAACCGGGCTCCTCCATCTGTCAAATGTTGGAGTTCGCGTCAAAAGGCTCTAAGGGCTATAGACTAAGTCTTTTGTTATTCAAAAAAAAAAAAAAGAAGAAGAAAAACAAAAGAAAAAAGAAAAAAAAAGAGAGAAGTAAAGTAAAGATTGTGTTAGTATATGAAAAAGTTAGCTTGCCGATTTGTGATATTAATGTCGAGATTTTGGTTAATAGTTGGACCATTTGCTGATAAATGTGAGCAACCATCCTCTTTTCTTAGATTAGTTTGCCTTAATTTGGAGGAGTTGGTGGTTGGGAAGCTAATCGGGGTGGTTTTTCTTGGATCTTAACTTGTGATGCTTGATATATGTTTTTCTGGGTATCTTGGCAATAGGGTAGATGAAGCAATACCCATTTTCAAATTTTGATGTTATTTGTCGTCCCCATGCTTGAGGGCAAGTATGATTTAGGTGTGGGGGGGAATTGATAGGGTGTTAATTGTTAGTTATTTTATTATTAATTTCCCCTTTGTCCTTACTAAATATTGTTTTAAATTGTTAATATATACTTATATTTGGTATTTGGACCTATCTACAGGAAATGGAATTAAAAAGTGCTAAAAAATGGGACCTATTAGAGAAAATTGCTCCACATGTGAGAGACTCCAAACAAGCTTCACAAAGCAGACAGATGGCATTTCCTTTTTGCTGATTAGGAGTTGAAGTCTTTGAGGAGCAAGAGGAAACGAAAAGAGAAAAATTCGGTTGGAGCTTACTTGTGGGAATTGGACTCTCAATTTGTGCGGGGACCACGGAGAGAAGAAAGGCATTAGTCATTTGAATTGAAAGGAAACAAACGTGCAGAGAGTTGTTTTTGTTCCTTATTCATGGGGACCACTGGATAGATAGCTTTAGTCATTTCCTTTTGGCTATATAAGGACAATCGTAAGAAAGGGTACGGGGAGTTTTTAGCATAGTTTAGTTTTATTCTTTCTTGGTTCTTTTGATGGCCTGGACCTCAATTAAATTACGTGGAGATTTTCTCATGAGGCGTGGCTAAATTCTCATCTAGTCGAAGGCCAACTTGAAGGCGCGGTTTCAAATATCTGTGCGATCGAATTAATTTTATTTATTTCTTTTATTCATTGGTATTTGTATGTTTCCTAATTTAATTGCTTATGTTTATTATGTTATTTGAATGTCAAGGGCCCGATATTCGAATTAATTTAATGATCTAATGCCAAATTAATTGATTGAATCCGTAATTGTTTAATTGATTAATAGCAGTGGCGATTGGTTTCATGTTAGGGAAACATATGATCTAATTTAAACAAACCCTCGTAGCGTGTTTGTTGGTTAGGGTTGAGCTTTTCTAATTATTAATGCAATCGAGTAATTAAATCCTATGGTTGTATCTAGGGTTATTTCTTGGTTAGAGAAATAGTTAACGGTCGTACCTTAACTATCGAGAAATTAAGGAAAGATTGGTTGTTCATCGCGTGTATGACAACTATGACCAATCTAGTAATGAGTAATTGAATTATCTTTGCATCAATAATCAGTTGAATGGACCGTGTCTGAAAAGTTGCACCTTTGGCTAGAGTCATATTGGTTATTGATTAATTCTTGTTTATTTCTATTAGTTGTTTCATTAGTTAGTTAATTAAAAAAATTTATATTTTTCAAAAATCCCCCATGCGCTAAACTCTAGAAGAGACGAATTATCCCCAATCCCTGTGGATTCGACCCTACTCACTGCTATATACAAAATTTGTATTTTTCTTGAGTAGGTAATTATTATTGCACAAGCATCGACAACCCTGCCAAGTACAAAGGCAAAATCTCAAATTGACAACCATAGCAATATAGGTAATCAATTCCTTGTTATCTCTGTCTAATACATGTTAGTTGCATATCATGAAATTTTCAGAGTTGATCATCATAAATTAAACCCTGCATGTGAGAACAATTAACTTAGTTCGCTGATAAACTACCAAGCATGACAAAAGAAACCTCTTCTCCTTTTATTAATTCTTTCTAGCTTTTATTAGTTTTCATTATTTTACTAATACAACTTGTATAGCTACAAAAGGGGCATTTATGAGAACTATTTTTCATTTTTATCCTCAAAATACTTTTTTAAGTGTACTTTTCTGATTTAAACTGATTTTGTTACAAAACACTTAATCTCACCGCCGTAGGAATAACGCTTCAGACTTCGAAGTCAATAGTTCTCTCCCATTTTGCTTAGAGGATACTTACTCGGGTAACATAAAAACTAGACATCTAGGTTTAGCACTATGTGCATATTTGGCTTTAAGTTGAACTCTCTCCCATCCAACCAAGTATAAGTCAAAAGACCATAAGGATCCTTTATCTTGATAAAGTAAAATTTACTCGAGTATTGAAGAAATTCATTATTTAAGAACATAGTGTTCCCATTTTTTTAGTATAGTATCATAAAAACTAATCATCCTCATAATCTCACAGCATTGGCTCTTTCATATATATTTATTTATTTTTAAATATTTTAGATGAGGATGGAAAGTTGTCGAATGTTTCACATAAAGTTAGTAAACATATATGGAGCTATATATGTTTACTCCCAATTGTAGGATAATTAGCCACATCTAATTGAGATTGGTCCCTCCCCCCCCCCCCCCCAACAACAAAAAAAATATATTGAGGACATTTCACCTTAGTAGTCAGAGTATAAGGAAAATTTAAAAACTGAGAAAAGTTTGTTAATAGCATATTTGGGGACCAAATTTGTTTTAATTGAAACTTTGGGTCAGTTTGGCACACATGCCAAATGTTGAGGATTAAAACTGTATTTTTCACTTTATTTCATTTCATGAGTTTGGTTTGAACACCATCACTGCATATAGGGGTAAATGCAATTTGGTCAACCGACAGGTTCATTTGGTTATCTTAACCAAAAGTTAACATAATTAACCCACTTATACCATAGACTAGATTCAGACAAAAGTTTCCAGTCAACTGCCATCCTTTCATGTAGAAAGACTGCACTATTAGCTTCTTTTGTTGGACTTGCATTCATCTTGGTTGGTTGGAAGCAAATACATGGAAATGAGTGAATAGCTTCAATTCTCGACTCTGGAGCCTAAGGACTTAGACTGGGGTAGTTGTTGACCGAAACTTGTATTTCCACACAATGAATGCCTTAGACTAGTGCAGGCCCATAGAGGATTAGGACACTTCTCTGCATCTTCACTTCTTTTATCCTTCAAATTTTCAGACACTTAATAATTTTAGCTTGGCTTGGAGTAGTATCCTTTTCATCATTCTTGGAACATTATGTTATACCCAAAATTCAATTTTGCCACATAGAATGCTAAAGCACCGGAATTGCTTGTGATATCAATTACTCGAAAGCGGGACAATACATAAAAAAGCTAGTCCGACAAAATCTAGTCGTCCATCGAGGACCAAGAATCAATTTTTTTAAGAAAGTAAAGTTAAAATTGAGAATGTTACTAAACATAGGACATGATGATAAATTAATTATCACCAATAGACTAGGAGAAAATACACTAAAATGGCAAGAACAAAGATTTTGGTTTAACCTTCCCACCCCTCCTTATTTCCTTCCAAATCCCAAACTGCCAAATTTAGGAATCAAATCCTGAACTTCGTAGCAAAGAGACTTCCTCATAGAAACTTGGTGAATAAATGAGGGAATTCTTTTTTTTTTTTAATGTTGTGTTTTTCATTTTAGGATATTTCAAAATATTTGTCATCTTAATAAAATTAAGGTTGTTTTTTTATCACTTTTTTCAATATTGTCCCTATTTTTAGTTGTATGTCAAGTTATATTCAAATTTGAATTTTAAATTTTTGAGGGCAAGTTTAGAAACAGATATCACTCTACCCTGGGACTACAATAACTGATATCAGAGATTCTTGACTAATGCCTCAATAATCACTTTCTCTACCTTATTTATTTCTCCCTTCGCCATTGAGTTATTACCTAATATTTTTTGATATAATAGTAACAGAAAAATTCAACTTAAAATTATTGACAAAAAAAATTTTGTGAATCGAAATACCAACTTTCCATGCTACATATTTTAGCTAGATTTTCTTAATTCAAGCATAATGGATAATTGTTATGCTGATAAAGTGGATTTGGAGATAAGATAGCGATAGAGATAAGCACAAAAAATGAAAATAAAAAAGGGCTCAGATGTTTAAGTTACATTTTTGTTAAACTTCAAGATTTCTTGTGTAAGTTGGACAAATATTGAGAGAGATCATGTGCTCTAACTAACTACCTTTGGACAGTTGGCCACTACCAAAGATTTTAGGTCTTGATGGGGTGAAAAATCAAAGGTTCAAACCTTCTCTCCAATCAATGTGTCACTATATGTGGTTTCTTCTAAATTCATATGGGTGCATAGCGCACCTGTCTGGTTCGATATTGGTTCAATTTTCGTCGATTTCTCTAGATCCTGTTGGGCCTCTCCCTCCACCCCCGGACTCTAGGTAAAAGTAGAAGTAGGGTGGATTAGATATTGCCATCTGATTAAAAAAAAAAAAAAAGAGAGATCATGTGCTCTGAATATAGGGTATTTATGTCATTGGCCGAGTTTTGGTAGTTGGGTTTGAACGCTCCCACTTAATCTGTCCAGTCAACTGCCTTTCTTTCGTGTTAAAAGGACTGTATTAATGGCTTCACTTCTTAGTTTGCCATGTTTCTTGGAGGACAACAAACACAGAATCTGGAGTGTAGGGACTTAGACAGGAGTAGTTCTTGACCAATATATAACTTGTCTTTCCACACAATGAATGCCTTAGACAAAATAGGGCCATAATTGTAGCCAACAACCAAAACAACACTGTTGATCTGAATGCGCTTCTTGCCTTCAAAGCCGCCATTTTCGATCCCCAAAGGATCATCCCAACCAACTGGTCCACATCTACCTCTGTTTGCAACTGGATTGGAATCACTTGTAATGCTCGTCATCACAGAGTCGCAGCCATTGACCTTTCTTACATGGGAATTGCGGGAACGATACCTCCAGAACTGGGAAATCTTTCTTTTCTCGTCAGGTTGAATGTTATGAATAACAGCTTTCATGGACATCTTCCAACCGAGCTATCTCGTCTGCTCCGATTGAAGTACATCAACTTGGAAGGTAATGCCTTTGAGGGAGAACTTCCGTCATGGTTGGGAGCTTTAACTGCACTCCGATACTTATCCTTCCGAGATAACGGATTTTCAGGTTCATTATCAGGCAGGCTCTCTAATTTCACAAAGTTAGAGACCATCAGTTTGGGTTTCAACTTTTTTACTGGAAATCTTTCTGAAGAATTCAGCGCTCTACCGAAATTGACAGTTTTGGACATTCAATTTAACCAACTTGTAGGCCCTCTGCCACTGGCTCTGTTTAACCTCTCCTCATTGCAAGTTATTGGTTTTACCAATAATAGCTTATCGGGTTCCCTCCAAGCACATATCTGCAATTATCTCCCACAACTTAAAGGGCTTTACTTATCACTTAATAACTTTGAAGGCGAAATTCCATCAGGCATCGGAGAATGCTCAAGACTTCAAGTTTTATCCTTGTCTCACAACAAATTCCGAGGATATATACCAAAGGAAATTTGGAATCTAACCACGCTTACACAATTATATTTGGGTGGGAACGACCTGACAGGTAAGCTGCCAAGTTCACTTTGTTTTGAAAAATTCTTGTGTATTTCGAGCACCAATTGACCGCAGATTTAAATGCTTGTAGGGTTGTGAGTTTAGATGCGTGGGGTGTGGAGAAACACTTAAACTTAATGTTTAAATAGATTAAGTTGAAACTTAATGTTTAGGTAGACTGTATATAAGCAATGATTCCTTCTTTTTTGCATATTTGTTCATCAAGGATTATATGGGGATGTTTTCACATAGGTAATAATAGTTAAAAATTGGAGACATTACGCAAGAACCCCATGGGGTGTGGTACTCTAACCTCTAACTGCCATGCGGTTTAGAAATACACAGCTAAACCCTTTGCACTTTAGATTGTAAGCTACGATTATAGATGACAATCAAACCCATTTAACTAAATTTATGCATACGCACCCATCAATAATTGGATATGGGTATATTAAGTTTTTAAAAATGGGTATAATTTGGTAATCCATCAAACCCAATTAACACATTTAAAATTATCTTCTCCAAACTTCCATTCTTCTCTCACCCATTTAGAAGAAATTTGAGACCTGTGTTTGATTAATGAATTCATTGTTGGAGACTTTCATGCATTAATATTGCTGAAACTTTGTATATAGTGGAATGTTTTATTTTTCAGCCTTAACAAATATTTGATACATCTTTTACACAGATAGATATCCTACTTAATTTTTTTTTTCTAGATTTTTCATTTTGCCATGATGTTAACTACGTTTGTTTAATTTATTATTATTATTTGTTGGTTTATCTTATCATTTTATTTTCTCGTTGTTTGTTAACTTGCTTATTTTTCAACATTACCAGTGTATGATAAGTTTTAGCCTCCTTTCCTATATTTCCAAAATGAAATTTTAAATTTACAGACCAAAAAAATGCTAGGGGTTCAAAAGTTTTTGATGAAGTTTTTATGTTAACTTTCATAGTACTTAGTTCAAATTTTTATATTCTTATTGTTCAATTATTAAATAGTATGCAATTTTACGATATAGAACATGGATGGGAAAAAATTGGTAATTAGGCTTATTGAGCATTACAAATAAATGTTTAAAACTAATGATAGGTGTAAAGGGTGAAATAAATTGATAATTTAGTTTGCAAAAATGAATTTAAATAAGTTTACAAAAAGGTAAAATAAATAGGTTACAAATGGGTAATTGGGTTACTCAACTCATTTTTTAACTTACTCATTTATACCCATCTAATTAAATAGGTATAAATGGGTTGACTCACATATACGCATTACCCATTACCTATTTCAACCCTTTCAAACCCGCCCAAATCACCCACTTTGACACCTCTAGTTAAGATGATGAAATGCATACAAACTAACAGTCTTGTGCAAGAAGCCAACTCTATTAACATACATAACGTAAATTCATCCTTTTTCTTAATTCTGTACGTTATCTTTATTTATTTCAAACTGAATTGTTAGTTTGCAATGTTTCGATGTTTTTATTTTCAACTTTTTCATCTTTATTTTGTCAAAAGATGTAAAATGAAAAATATTCTTCCTTAATCAATCAAAATTTGCAACAACATTACTAAAGTAACTAATTATAGCCGGCAATTGTCGTCCATGACTAACTGATTTAATTTTATTGTGTAGAGTGCAGATTAAGACTGAAAATCCATCATAACCCATTGAAAATTGTTCAAAATCCTTGGTAACCCAATGAGAAAAACTCATTGGGTTTTGGAGGATTTTGAGACTAAACTCATAAGAGCATGAAAAATTTACATCACATACACTATTGCTGATAATCGCTAACTACTTGAGTATTGGTGCAAACTTCAAGTGAATAAAGAAGTTTTTGTTTTCAACAAAATAAAGATAAAAGTTAGAAAATAAAAGAACACAGAGTTACTAAACCTAACCTCACCTAACTCGATAGTTCAATTGGTCAACTTAGTGATCTTGGATTAGTAGTTGGACTGAATGAGGAAGGAAATCGTTAACTAGTCAATAATTCATCAATGTAAAATCTAAAATACTGACCTGTTCAACTAGTAATTTAATAATTATAATGTTTTTAGTAATTAAAATATTTTATTGTACAATATTTTAGAAACACCGACTGGGTCAGTAAATCTATAGTTAAGTCGCTAACCTGTTATACCAATGGCCTTCTCAGGTTGATGTCGGACATTTGAAACTTCATGGCTTTACCATCTACGAAAGAAAATGCAAAAAATATTAATTTCGATACGCATATTTAGATTTTATATCAATTTTATTTCTAATTTATGCACACATTTAAAAATCCATTGACATATGCATAAAGATTGCCACCAAAATGACCTCCAATTTTTGGGGGTGTATGTAATCGTCATTTTGCCAATATATACGGGAGATTTACGTGATACTGTTTGAAACTTGACTGAAGATCCTTAGAATTCCTAAATATATATATACATACATATATATATTATACATATAATTATGCCATACTGTTAATTATATTTATCATCATGCCGTGATTTCTGGGCAGGTGAAATTCCAAAAATCATTGGCAATCTCTATAATTTGGAGATACTAAGCATGGAGCGTGCTAATATTACAGGTAAAAAACTAGATACATTTTGACATGAGATCTATTTCATTATTCCATCATTAGAATACTTTTCTCAAACTTGAATTTGAACTTGAAGTCAAGCGAGTTCAAATACAAATCAAATTGGACTCTTTCTCATATGTCAATTGGTCAGTCATACCAGTGCACTGAATGAGCTAAAACGATTTTGATCAGCTTGATCTCAATATGCTACAGCCTACATCTATAACTCAATTTCAAATTCCAATTGATTGCACTTCAAAAATAGAGATACTGATTTTTTTTCGCTACGATAGATCTATATCTATTCTATACTACAGGAAATGGGGATCTGAAAAGATTAAGCAAAAATCGAAGAGAACTGAATCACCTACCGACCCAAACGAGTGCGCTTGTCTGGAAGTGACAGGTGCCGAACCTGTACAATAATAAATACCTACTCGAGAAAAGTACAGATTTTGTATATAGCGGTGAGTAGGGTCGAATCCACAGGGACTGGGGATAATTCGTTTCTTCTAGAGTCCAGAGTATGGGGGGTTCTGGATTAAATGTTAACTAAATAAATTAACTGCAGAAAATAATTAATTCAAAGAAATAATTAAGGGAAAACTCTAGCCAAGGGTACACTTCAGAAATGGTTCAAACACTGATCATTGATTCACAGATAATTCCACATTTATTAATAGATTAGTTATAGTTGTCATGCACGCGATAAACAACCAACCTTTCCTTACTTTCTCGATAGTTAAGGTACGACCGTTAACTATTTCTCTAACCCAAAAACAACCCTAGGTACGACCGTAGAGTTTAATTTCTAGATTGCATTAATAATTAGAAAGACCCAATCCTAACTAACAAACACGCTACGAGGGTTTGTTTAAATTAGATCGTATGTTCCCCTGACATAAACCCAATTACGCCAGTTGCTACTGAGATAAAGATAACGAACAATTACGGATTCAATTATCCCTATTTAGCAAAATAGCCTATGTGAATAATTAAATATTGCGCATCTATTCAATCACTCACACGAGCTATAACAATTAAAAGCAGGAAACATATAAATACCAATAAATTAAGGAAGCAATTAAAATAAATTAGATCTCACAGTAATTGTTGAACCAAGTCTTCAGTTGTCCCCTTGACTAGAATTGAGAGGTTAGTCCTCCATTAATGGAGAACAACCATGCGAAAAAAAGCTAAGAAAAGAAAAACTAAAACTCTGCTAAAAGCTTAAACTAAAACTATTGATTGATAACAGTTCTCAGTACGTTTGTCTCCCTTTTTAAAGCCAAAAGGAAGTCTAATGCTATCTCTAGTGGTCCCCACACCAAATTCAAAGTCTTGTACGTTTCTTTTCCTAGAGTCCAAATGACTCATGCTTCTTATCCGTGGTCCCCGCACGTGGACAAAGCTCCAAAGTACTTGTTGTTCCAAGTCTCTCTACGTTGCTTTCTTTGAAAAGCCCAAATGACTAAATGCCTTGCACTAGCTTGTGGTCCCCACCAATTCAAGAGTCCAAGGTCCTTAGAAGTCTCCATTTTCCCATAAAAGTCCCTCCTTTTTGGTAATTTTCTGCTTTGTTCCTGAAATTAAGCCCCAATACCAAATATAAGTAAATATTAATAATTAAAACAATATTTGGCAAGAATAAAAGGGGAAATTAACAATAAAATTACTAACAATTAACACCCTATCAATTCCCCCCACACCTAAATCATGCTTGCCCTCAAGCATGGGAACAACAATTGAACACCAAAATTTGACCATGGCTGTTACTCCAACTACCGTATTGCCAAGACACCAAGAAAATCATATATCAAGCGACACAGTTCAAGATCCAAGAAAAATCACCCCGGTTAGCATCTAAACTACCAACTCCTCCAATTTAAAGCAAACTAATCTAAGAAAAAGGAATGGTTGCTCACATTTATCAGCAAATGGTCCAACTATTAATCCAAATCTCAACATTAACCCATAGATCGGTAAGCTGACTTTAGACACACTTACACAACCTTCACCTTTTTTATCACGTTTTTCTATTTTTCTCTTTTTTTTTTCTTTTTCAATAATAACAAAAGACTTAGTTTCTAGCTATTAGAGCCTTTTGACGCGAACTCCAACATTTGATAGATGTAGGAGCCCGGTTACTCAGCTCCAATCGCTACGAGACCATGCACTCATAGCAACTACTACCTTTTGACGCGAAAATCAACACTTTAGATGAAGATCCCCGGTTACTCAGTAGTAACTACTAGCGGAGTACAGTCAACTCTTATTTACAATCATATAACACAACAACTAAAAATAATAGCAGCCAGCCTCAAATTCCAAACATGGAGAACTAAAATTAATAATTGGACCAATTCACATGAAGAATGCCAACAATCATTCCCTATGCCTAGAAGAGTTAACCAAAAATTGGAAAAGTCAAGCAAGTATTGATATTCACCAAAGAGATGTTCCTGAACTCAACTACATCAACTTGATATCCTTTTATTACTAAAACTTGGCAATAGCAGAATTAGAAACAGCAATCCAGTATCAAACTTGGTATTCAAACAAGAACTGACCACTCGGAAAAAGAAAAGAAAATAAGCGAAAAAGGGAGATAAATATCAAAATAAAACAAAAGGAAAAACCTCTAGAACCTAAAAACTGAAAACTGAAAATACTAGCTGTACCACAGCTCTCCCCCCCACACCTGAATCCGACATTGTCCTCAATGGAGGTAATAAAGCAAAGAAAACAAATAGGACAGCGAAACTTCCCTGAATACGTGGTGAAAGGTCGCGGGCGGCTATGGAATAGTTGGGAACGGTGGACTGAAAATGGTGCTACGGTAGTGTGCGGCAGCGAAAGGTTGCAGAGGGAAGGAGAGTTCCAGCGTACGTCGTGGTCCAAGCGACAGCAGGGTGGAGGAGGTGGAGGTTGGGAGGTCCTAGACCCAGAAGAGGATCTGGGTCTCACCATGGTCTCCAATTACCACTCCAATCAACAAGAAATCAAAGCGTCCAACAAATATAGAGACCAGTGCTCCAGATGGGGTAATGAGAGCCCGGAGCAACAAACACTCAAGCAACAAAGCAAATTTTCAATAAAAGCCCCAAACAAATCCACACGCAAGCGATAGGCAGATTACCCCGATAATGCAAGTAAAATTGACCAATCTCAACAAGTAAATCACTGTCAGAGTTGCCTCCCAACAATTAACAGATAATGATGGAACTGGCCCACCCCAAAATCCCAACAAATGTCTTCAATTGGACAGTTAATTACACAATTCTACCTGCTAAAATTAGCAATTGACCCAAGAAGAGGGAAATTCAAGCAACAGTAGTTCGGAGATCTAGCAGGAGCAACACTTTAAGCACAAAAGCCCAATAGTCAATGGTGCGCAACAAAAATTAAATCAGAGCAAAATTAAATCAGCCACAAGAACCTCTTAGAAATCGCAACCGATGGTGCACAGAAGCAGCAACTAAATGCCCAACCCCAAATCGCAACAAACGCCCAACAAAAGCAGCGAACCCCCAAAATCAACTCCCAATAACTTCCAAATAAAATAGCTATCAGAGGGTCTAGAAAATATCAATCTCAAGGGCGAAAAGAATTCCCAAACAAATGAATTGGGATAGTAACTATGGCCATGAACTCAGCAATCAATGCACTAAGTATTATAGTTGCTGGATTGAACAAATAAATGCACAACTCTGCCAACTACAATTCAGCAGAGGCCCAAATACTTTAGCTACTTAAATCAACAGTCATAGGGCATCAAGAATTCAGCAAAATAATTTAGCAGGGGCCCGAAAACCAAAATTCAACATAGAACCCAAAGTCTGTGCCCAATTCAGTCTAGAAATGTATTCCAGAAATAGTACTCCAAATATAAGTAATTTACCTTAGAAAGTTGGCCAATAAATTGGGAAAAACAAGTAACTCCGCCTCATATCAGAGGTACCAAGCAGATGATGGTCGCACGATGGAGGGGCGGCGATCTTGGGTGGTGGAGCTGTGGAGCTGTGGAGCTGCGGAGCTGCGGAGCTGCGATGAGTTGGTGGAGGTGCACCAGCGAGGTGGAGAGGGCGACTGGAGTTGGCGGCAAGCTGGGGTGGAGCTGGTGGTGCGCGAGGTGAAGCTGGAGCTGGAGGGAAGCTCGGCGAGCTGGTGGTGACTCTGGCGGCGGGCGAGGCGAAGATCGCGCGAGGTGGATGGCGTACGGGCTGAGAAGCTACGCAAACCAGTGACGGAGCTTCGCACAAGGGGAAGGTCGCGCGAGGGAGAGAGGAAGTTGGGGTGGCGTGTGAAGGAGAGCTGGTGGTCGTCCGTGAGGTGGAGCGTGGAGGCGGCGGCAATGGAGGAAACAAAAGATAAGGGAAGCAGGGCAGCGGGAAGAAGGAAGAAAGAAAGAAAGAAAAAAAGAGAAAGAAAGAAAGAAAAAGAAAAAGAAGAAAAAAAATATTTTTGGTTTTTTTTTTTTCAATGTTTTTTTTTTCCCAAATTTTTTTCCCGAATTTAAATTTTCAAAATCTGAATTTTTAAAAAAAAAATGTTTTTTTTTTTGAATTTTTGAAAATTTTTTTTTTTTTTTGAATTCATTTTTGGGTCGTCAAACACTGCGTGGGCACACCAAGATTATAAAACGTCCACTGATCTCAAGAGACACAAACACCGCGTGGGCACGCCAAGATTGGACTTCCTGTCACAGTAGAGAAAAATATGAAGACCATTACTACTCAACTGAGAAACAAAAAACGAAAGAAATGAAAAACGAAAAATAATAAAATCAATATTTGGGTTGCCTCCCAAAAAGCGCCTTTCTTTAATGTCTTTGGCTAGACATTGTTATGTCTTGTTCATGGAGGATAAAATCTTGTGGCTCGCTTCAATGCTTCATCTTCAATATGATCCTGGTAACCCTCATAGATGGAGTAATCTTTGAGCACATGATCTACAGGCTTCCATGGACTAGTAAATGGTGCTAAACAAGTCAACGATAATTTGCATTCTCCATTCACTCCTCCATCACATGCATTCTTCGGTTCAAGATATTTTTCCATTGCCACTCTTAACTTATTCCTGTCATGAAATTTCAAATTTTCTGGTATAATAAAATCAATTTCAGTAACAGGAATTGAAGAATAGGAGTCAGGAAAATATTGATTAAGGAGTGGAGAAGATGTCACCGCATTTGGAGATTGTTCACTGGATTCATTCACTTGAATGTCACCGCATCTGCAGATTTCTCATTTTGACACTCTTGCATCTCCTCATCACTAGTCAAGCAAATTGCACTCTCGTTTTCTTCTAGATCAACAACGGTTTTCGAGGGCAATTCTTCAAATTGAGAAGCCAATCGATTTATTCTGGATGTCAATAGACACATTTGATCTTCCAGATTACTCATTGCCTCCTTCATCATCTCATTTCTCCTTTGTGTCTCCTGTTGGAATTGATATGTATTAATAGCTATCGATTCAACTATTTCTTCAAGAGACATACCTGACATAGATGATGATTCCTGAGACTCTTGCTGTTGAAAATCCATTGGCCCCGTCGCATAATTAAAATTGGAATTATCCCACCATCCTTGATCATACCTGTTTGGATAAGGGTCATACCACGTTTGAAATCGAGATGGAAAATCTCCAAAAGTATCAATTGGAGCACTTAGATTATCTTGAAATGCGGGACATGTGTCGGTTGAATAATTTGAGGCAAAATAAGTTTCACAATTTGCAACAGCCCATTGATCATTAGGAAGAACACGAGTCTCATAACCCCATTCAGGAATAAAGTCCAGTCTATCATCAAAATATGGAATGTTAGCAGCCATAAAAAATAATAATAATAATAAATAAAAAAATAAGAGAAAAATAAATTTAAAAAAATGAAAACAAAATAAACTAAAAAAGAAACAAATTAATCTGGCACCAGTCCCCGGCAACGGCGCCAAAAATTGACAGGTGCCGAACCTGTACAATAATAAATACCTACTCGAGAAAAGTACAGATTTTGTATATAGCGGTGAGTAGGGTCGAATCCACAGGGACTGGGGATAATTCGTTTCTTCTAGAGTCCAGAGTATGGGGGGTTCTGGATTAAATGTTAACTAAATAAATTAACTGCAGAAAATAATTAATTCAAAGAAATAATTAAGGGAAAACTCTAGCCAAGGGTACACTTCAGAAATGGTTCAGACACTGATCATTGATTCACAGATAATTCCACATTTATTAATAGATTAGTTATAGTTGTCATGCACGCGATAAACAACCAACCTTTCCTTACTTTCTCGATAGTTAAGGTACGACCGTTAACTATTTCTCTAACCCAAAAACAAGCCTAGGTACGACCGTAGAGTTTAATTTCTAGATTGCATTAATAATTAGAAAGACCCAATCCTAACTAACAAACACGCTACGAGGGTTTGTTTAAATTAGATCGTATGTTCCCCTGACATAAACCCAATTACGCCAGTTGCTACTGAGATAAAGATAACGAACAATTACGGATTCAATTATCCCTATTTAGCAAAATAGCCTATGTGAATAATTAAATATTGCGCATCTATTCAATCACTCACACGAGCTATAACAATTAAAAGTAGGAAACATATAAATACCAATAAATTAAGGAAGCAATTAAAATAAATTAGATCTCACAGTAATTGTTGAACCAAGTCTTCAGTTGTCCCCTTGACTAGAATTGAGAGGTTAGTCCTCCATTAATGGAGAACAACCATGCGAAAAAAAGCTAAGAAAAGAAAAACTAAAACTCTGCTAAAAGCTTAAACTAAAACTATTGATTGATAACAGTTCTCAGTACGTTTGTCTCCCTTTTTAAAGCCAAAAGGAAGTCTAATGCTATCTCTAGTGGTCCCCACACCAAATTCAAAGTCTTGTACGTTTCTTTTCCTAGAGTCCAAATGACTCATGCTTCTTATCCGTGGTCCCCGCACGTGGACAAAGCCTCCAAAGTACTTGTTGTTCCAAGTCTCTCTACGTTGCTTTCTTTGAAAAGCCCAAATGACTAAATGTCTTGCACTAGCTTGTGGTCCCCACCAATTCAAGAGTCCAAGGTCCTTAGAAGTCTCCATTTTCCCATAAAAGTCCCTCCTTTTTGGTAATTTTCTGCTTTGTTCCTGAAATTAAGCCCCAATACCAAATATAAGTAAATATTAATAATTAAAACAATATTTGGCAAGAATAAAAGGGGAAATTAACAATAAAATTACTAACAATTAACACCCTATCAGGAAGCCACTTAAAAGTGGCTTGCCACATTTTTGAGATACTGATAGGGGCCTAACAAATGATACAATGGGAAATAGGAAGACGAGGAAGCACTTAGAGAGAGGGTACAAAGAGATAGAAAGAGTGAATGGTTGGAGAGAGGAAAGTGTATAATTCTATGCCTCTGTTGACAATGTCATGTTATTTCGTTTGAAACAGTCTCAAAATGTTTTGTCATTTCCAACATTGTCAATGAATTATACCACTTGCTTTCCTGTCTTTGCCCCTGAATTTGTTGAGATGCTTCCTCTTTCTCTAAATTCAGCCACTTGACTTTAGATATGTGAGATACAAAAGTTTTGCCATGTTGTCATGCTTTGGTTACTACTTTCCTAGGCAAAAATTCTACAAAATGGGATAGCAGTTAGTACCCATGAGTACGGATCAAGTATATGAAAGACACGAATACAATAATTGACGTCAAAGCGGTTTGGATTAGGCACATGAGCTGTAAATTTTACTGAAAGACGTAAGGCTCAGTACAAGTTGAGAATAACGAGGTATTGTTGTGACAAGGTTGTGGGGCACAGATTGAGTGGACATAAAAATGATTGAGAGCTGAAAATGTGGAACTTTTGTTATGGTGGGCAGAGTTGGGGAATTAAGCCATGTTTTTAAACATAGAACGGACCGATCGGTCCAATTGATTGAGTCGAAAATCAGATAAGTATCCGGTCTGAATTATCTTAAAAGCTCAAGTTGTTAGAGACTTGGTCAAAACCAGAAGAACCGGTAAAAATTGGATTTTTTTTATTTTCCTTTTTGTTGAATTTTTTTCCTTCCGTACCTTTAACTCCAAATCCTTGTGAGCTCTCCCCTCTTTCACTTCAATTCAAGTATCAAAAATCAATATTTTAACATTTTTTTAAACAAGATCTAAGATTTGTATTCAAAAGAAAAAAAGATCCAAAAATGCAAAAAAGGGAGTGAAGAAGAGAAAGATTTGAAGAAAAGATATAAGCTTGATATTTCATAAGATTGAGAATAAAAAATTAATAAAATAAGAATGAAAATAAAATTAGAAGAAGAAGAAGAAGAAAGGAGTTGCAGAATTGCAAAGAAAGAGGATGATGAAACTCAGGTAGTTGTGCTCTATGCAATGCGTCAGGAGTAGAGGATGAAATGGGAAAGTGTAATGCGGGGTCAAAGCATTTTTAATATTATGTTTTGACCTCCAGATTGTTAAAAACTATTAATATACCTCAAATATTTTATACTTTATAAATATTGTCCTAAAGTTTGGTGTTATTTTTCAATCAAGTCTATAATTTTAATTCTAAATTTGTTAATGTTCATTGAATAATATAAATTGCTATTTGATTGTTCTAATTTTCTTGTATTTTCTTGTTAAATACATTTGAAACATCAAATATATATGAATATAATTTTATTAATATTAACATGCTCTTAGATATTTTACGTACAATATTTTAATTTTTAAATAATTTTTATTTATGACATCATCTGGTTCAACCCCTAATCGAATCTGATCGAACTCATTGACTCTTAAGTTTGACCGAGTCGATACCTGATTCGAGTCTGAAAATATAGGAATTAAATAAGCAACTTGTTAGTGGTTGAAGCAGTTGAGGAGAACAATTAAACCAATCACGGGGTAGGAGGAAAATGATCATAATTTAATATGTACAATTAATTAAACCAATCCTAGGAGAAATGATTATTAATTATTAAATTAATAATTATAAAGGAGTAAATGAATGGTTAATTAATTAGTTGAGATGGAATATTCGTGGGAGAAATGATATGTTTTTGCATGATTGTTTATCATATTTGCGGATATAACATAAAGAAATTTTAAAAAATGCATTTGCAATGGTATTAGACCAAATTAATGTGATTGAATTGATGACATAATAACTGGAGTGCATATAGGTGAAATTTAATTAGGCCATATTTGTCACTTCTAAATTTTCAACATTATCATCACATCACTTAATTATACTTTTATCAGCTGATTAACATGTTGCCTATGTATTATCAACCAATAGCACAACTAACTTTCACCAATAACCAACCACAAACATTATAATAATATTAAAAAAGCTTTTAAAAGATCAAAGTTTTTCACTTATTAAAATTTTATACCAATTTCTGTTGTATAAAAAGTGATTTTTTTTTAAATTGCACGTAAGCTGAGTGTGCCCTTTATCACTAGTAATGCTAATGGTATTTGTACTAATGTATACATGCTTGAAATCAAATATTCGTATTGATTAGACTATACAGAGATACAATAAAGAATATTTTTTAATAGGTGTAAATACAAAAATATAACTTCTCATTGTCTATTCTAAAAGTAGGACAACAAGCAATCTTCAGATTTTTTTTTTTTTACCAATTTGATTTGTCAGGTATAATACCTCAAGAGATTGGTAATCTTAGCAAGTTGGAACTACTAATCTTGGAGTCGAATAGGTTAAGAGGTCCCATCCCATTGAAACTTTTCAATAGTTCAACTACACGACTTATTTCTCTCGCGGAGAATGATTTGTCAGGCAAGCTTCCATCAACTATAGGTGCTTTCTTACCCAATCTTGAGGGACTCTACCTTGGGGGAAATGAATTCACTGGAACTATACTAACATCTATCTCAAATGCTTCTAGGCTCAGAATGCTAGACCTTGGTGTGAACCATTTTACTGGCGCAATTCCTCGTTCTCTTGGAAACTTGAGATTACTGGAACAGTTTGTTATATCGCAAAATGATTTTTCTGAGGACTCGCTATCCACAGAGTTGAGCTTCATCATATCCCTATCAAACTGCAAACATTTAAGAAGGTTGTGGATAAATGAGAATCCTCTTAATGGCTTCCTCCCAAAGTCTATTGGAAATCTTTCTAGCTCACTCGAATTCATTGATGCCACTCGTTGTGGAATCAGAAGTGAAATTCCAAGTTCGATTGGTAATTTGAGCAACTTGATAGGGCTGAACTTTGCAACCAATAGCTTGACAGGAGTAATTCCAACTACAATCAAATGGTTGTTGAAGCTTCAGATGATAGATCTAACTGACAACCAGATACAAGGAGCTATTCCAAGTGAGCTTTGTTATTTGTTGAACTTAGAAGGATTATATCTGGCAAAAAATAAGCTTTCTGGTGTGGTGCCCTCTGGTTTAGGAAATGTTACAACACTCAGATATGTTTATCTCAATTCTAACAATTTAAGTTCTAGAGATATTTTGGGGATGGACATGTCTGAAAATTGTTTGACAGGTCCTTTGCCTGCGGAAATTGGAAACTTGAAGGCATTAGTCTATTTGAACCTTTCAAATAATCAATACTTGGGTGGGATACCTAGCACTGTTGGAACACTACAGGATTTGCAAGAACTCGCCTTGGAACATAACAAGCTACAAGGATTGATACCAGATTCCATGAAGAATATGCTGCAGTTACAGCATTTGGATCTATCTTTTAACAATCTGGAAGGTGAAATTCCCAACTCATTACACGTACTATCAAATCTCCAATACTTTAATGTGTCTTACAACAGATTGAGAGGACCGATTCCTCATGGAGGACCATTCACAAATTTCACGAACCTATCTTTTCTCTCAAATGAAGCATTGTGTGGTGCTCCTTGGCGCCAACCTTGTACAAGTACATTTCAACATGAATCAGGGACAAAAAGGATAGTCATGATTGTTCTGTTGGCATTAGGTTCTGTCATATTAGCCTTGGTGATTTCAATTTTTTTGATGCGGTCAAAGTTGAGAAAGAAAACTCTAGCTCCGACTCAGAACTTGCTTCTCATGGCGATATTTGAAAGGGCATCCTTCCATGAACTTAGAAAAATAACAAATGGATTCAGCGAGAGCAACTTACTTGGCTCTGGGAGCTTTGGTTCAGTTTACAAGGGAATTCGTGAAAATGGGATGGTTTGGGCCATAGAGGTATTTGATTTGCAGCTAGAAGGTGCATTTAAAAGCTTTGACAGAGAATGTGAAGTCTTAAGCTGCCTTGTCATCGAAATTTAACTAAAGTAATTAGTGCTTGCTCTAGCCCTGACTTTAAGGCTTTGGTGCTTGAATATATGCACAATGGATGACTTGAGAAATGGCTTCATTCAAACCATCATTTCTTAAACATGAAGCAACGATTGGATGTTATGATAGATGTGGCTTGTGGTTTAGAATATCTCCATTATGGTTATTCAACTCCTATAGTTCACCGTGATTTGAAGCCTAGTAATATTCTACTGGATCAAGACATGGTTGGGCATGTTTGTGATTTTGGAATTGCAAAGTTGTTGGGAGATGGAGAATCTATGGTACAAACAAAGACTCTTGCTACATTTGGATATATTGCCCCAGGTGACTTTTCTTGATTACAATTTTGAATTTTTTATGTCATTCAAATTAATGTTTCAATTTTAACAACTAGTACGGTATGTGCAATATAAGAACTTTGAAAAAAAGACTTTGACAATGATTTTCAAACACTGATGCTAGAATATGGATTGGAAGGATTGGTTTCAACAAGTAGTGATGCTTACAGCTTTGGGATTACATTGATGGAAACATTTACAAAAAGAAAGCCGAAGGATAAGATGTTTACGGAGGAGTTAAGCCTCAGGCGTTGGGTACAAGATTGCTTACCGGATTCCATCATTCAGGTTATAGATGTAGATTTACTTCATCATGAAGGTGGACTGGTACAAAGGAAGATTGAATGCATATCATCTATCTTGCAAGTTGGTTTAAGTTGTACAACATATGTTCCTGAGGAGAGAATAAACATGAAAGAGATTCTAAGAGCGCTCCAGAAGATCAAACTTCAGTTTATCAAAGATATCGTACCTTGAAGCAGGTATAAACCATTATTTATGTGATATTCCAATAGCAACTTTTTCTTCAATCTTACGGTATAACAAAAGCTTAATCCAAGGATTACTATTCATTCAAGTAGTACTTCCGTTTTTCTCCTGAATACGTTGCAGAGTTCTGAGGCGCAAATGTAATTGGGGAATTCTTAGTCTTGACTTTGTGCACCACCGAAATGCTTATGGTTCAAAACAGGAATGAGATATGTTGTATTTACCAATAAGTTTGTTTACAGATATGGAGACCTCAAGTTCATAATCCCATTTTATATGTTATGAAAGCCCAAGCATTTTACTTGGTGTTTTTGTTTGACATACATATATTGCAATTAAGTTGATTATTTACTTTCAGTTATTGATCCATCTTTCCCTTTTTCAATTTTTGCAAATAAATGAGAAACAAATTGATCGTCGATATATATCACCATGCAGAGATACACGTAGGCATATGTATTTGTAAATACAGAGCATGCATATGGCATATAGATTCATGTATTTATTTTATCGGTCTGTCTAATGGGTGCTCTCATTAAGATGTACTTCAAATGTTAGATTTTTAGAAATATAAAATTAATTAAAAAAAAGTGCAAAAATGCAGAAGGATTAATTAGAAAAAATGTATAAATGTAAGGGATGGTAGTAATTGTTAGTATATATATATATATACATGATAGATTGGGTGGAATGTGGATGTGTTAACGAGTGTCGATTGGACATGCGTTAAAAAAAAACTTTTTTTTTTCAAATTACATTTTAAAGGTGCACATAACAGAGAGAGCAAAGTAGTTTCATGTCCAACAATTACTACCTAATAGAAATTAATAACACTTTTTAAGCGTTACCTGAAGCTCAAATTTGTAATTGGTGTTGACGATGGTGGGAGATTGTGAATAATAACGATGTACCATTTCCTTGAGCTGTGGGAATATATATTTTTTCTTGTGTGGGAACATTTGTTAAGTAGCTCTATTTTGAAAAATTACTTTCGTTGGAGCTCTTCACTAGACTGTAGGTGATTTGGGAACATTTCATTCATGCATTTTCTTTGACGTTGGAGATTCGGATTCCCCATCTAATTCATACATTCCTTTGACATTGGAGATTAAAAGAATTCAGCCGTTTCCATCCCCTCCGGGTTTTTTTTTTTGGATAAAATATCATAATTTCTTTAAAATTTGCACTAATGACAAAAAATACATCATCAAACATACACAGATATCAAAGACAGATCTGAAAAATAATAAAAATTACATTATAAATCTCCAAATTTAAAAAATAAGTTAAAATAATTATAGTTCCACGGACATCGTATATGCTTCCAAGCGCCAAATTGGCTGATTAAGTGCTCATAGAATCAAATTTGGATTCTGAAATACTCTTTATTTCTCCATGACAAGTCCGTAAAATATTCTTCAGACCATCAAAGAAAAAGAAAAAAAAAATTTATGCAAAGGAATATAGGATTAGTTTTTATTCTTAGCATTTCTGTAAGGTTTAATTTTCAGTTTTGGGACTCAGGACTTAAATGTGTAGACTCCATGACACACTTTGATGCCTGACGGATGGATGGGCCATGGATCCATGTATGGTTTTTTTTTTTATCGCTTTCCCGTTTGTTGCTTAGAAACGTTTGGGCCATAGAATTCAAGTGAGCCCATTCAGTGCTTTAGTATTTTGTAAAGCATTCTCTCAATGGATTTTGATGTTTTTTAGTAATTCTTCTATTTTGCTAATTTTGGCAAAGGTATTGATGGTTTTACAATAAATTCTTGTCAACTGTGTAAACTTATTGGCCAAAACTGAAACATGTGAAAAAATTTTAGGCTACAAATTATCTGAAATAACACAATTAAGGTGTGCGATGAAAATGATAGTTATTCACTACACACAATTAAGGTGTGCATTGGTAATTCGACATGTATCAAAACCAAGTATGCTTTTCATCCACATATCCACTATGGTTACAAAGGGAAAGAAATAAGGGTGCTGCATGGTGCAATTAATTGGAAAGAAAAAAAAAAACACACACACACAAGTGATGATAGAGTTCATGGTGCAATTCGAACTTGAAATTCTAGGGGCATGTAAGAAAAAAAATAATAACTACAACGGGAAGAATTTTTTTTTTTTTTTTTGGGGAGGGGGGAAGGTGAAGACCTTTAGCAAGTCTAGGTCTTGGGTCAAAATCTCGAATCTATTTCTCGCTCCTTTCCATCCAATTAACAGGAAGGATATAAGAAAAAAGAAAAAAATTGCTACAGGCCTAAGTCAAGTGAGTAATGGTAGTATAAGGTAGGCTTGTCAACGGTCCGGGTCTAGACCCGGACCCGGACCGAATCCGTGAAATTATTGCGGGTACGGGTAGGGATTTAATTTCGTTATCCGAACCCGGATTCAGATCAGTTTTGTCAAACAAAAAACGGGTCGGATACGAAATATAGTATTCCAGCCCGTATTAGACCCGGATCATGATATAAATGAATTAATAATTTAAAATATATATATTTATCAATATAATTTGATTAGAGTGATGTATTTGAGTAAAGTGAATTTGATTTCTTTTCTTATTTGATTTTTTTTGTATTAGTTAGAAATTAGTTTACAAATATATATTTTTCTCATATTTATTAGAAATTGTAAGTTGTAATAATTTTTTTCAAGCAAACCCGACCCGGATCCGAAACCCGTCGGATCCGGATCCGGAACATAGAGTAGAAGACCCGTCGGGTAAACGGGTCGGATCGGGTCCGGTATAGTGTGCCGAGTCCGGAATAATGAATTTTGGCCCGGACCAGGCCCATTTACAGGCCTAGTATAAGGCCTTTATCTCCTACAAACTAGGAGCCAGAAAACTCAGATAATTACTTATCTTTCTCTACACTTCACTTTAGAAAAGTCGGATGGAAAAAAGAGACATGGATTTCTACCCTTGTGGTCTTCGTCAAGATGGCAATATGAGGTGACTTTAGTATCAACCCCGGATTAGGGGAAAATAGACTCAACTGACAAGAAAAGGTGTTTAAAAGTCTCCATAACTATGTATCACTATCTGGAAAGAAGAATCCGCTTATCCCGAAGTCCAACATGAGGAATAAATCTTCCTTGGTAGGCAGGAAATATCTTGCAAGTGAATGATTGAAATGCATGTAGGCTCTGAGCAAAAAATAGAGTAAAAAATTTAATGAATACCTTAAAATGCTCTTATCTTACAAAATTCAATTTGTTCTTCTAAACAAAAAGAGTGTCAAGTTTTTCATGCCAATATTTGTTATTTGATAATTAATTATAACAATAAATCTTTTGTTGTAGTATGGTATTTTTCATAACGCTTTACTAGGAATATAAATTCTTTTTATGATAGAGAAGAAAGTGCTATTTTGTTTCTCTATTTTGTTTCTTTTAAAGTTTATGGACTATTTTTTTTAATAAAAATTTATGGACTAGTTTAGTGGTGGAACTATCATAATTTGGTAGTGATTTTGGGCCATTTTGTTTTAATCATTGTTGACTTATCCTTGATTTTGATACCAAAGAAAAGAGCTATAAAAAAAATTGGAGGATATTAAAAGTTATCAAAAAAATATTACTAGTTTAAAGTTTAATTTGGATAGATATTAGGGACAACAATGATAGTTCTTCTATACTTCAAATGAAATATAAGAGAAATAAATAGGAAGGAAAAAGGTAAAAATAATAATAAGATCCATCCTTTGCATAAACATGGCAACAAAAGAGTCTTCTTAAAATATTAAGGATAGTGTTGTCATTTTAAATGGACAAAAGAGGTAGGTGTAATTCTTGAAACTTTAGGGGAGCCAAGTGAAATTATTAGAAATCTCATGGGAGGTTTCTAAAATTATCCCGTCTAATTAACATAAACGCATTTATCACACACTTGACTCAGGCCATGTTACAGACTTTAAATTCCCCGTATTTAAATCCTTGGCATTATTGTTGAAGTCTTTTTTTGGAAAATAAAAACTTTGGCATCATCCTGATGGAAATACATGGATATATATAACGGTAGAAATGAATTAAGAGATCATTTTGACACTTTTTTATTGTTGAGGGACCAATTCAATATTTGAAATAGATAAAGGACCAATAGTTGATCATTGGAATAGTGTAGGAGCTCCCTAAGTGGTTCACCCCACAAAATAAAATCCAAAACTTCAGGTTAGTTTTTAACAAAAACAAAATTCAATATTGACGTAAAATTATACATAGTGAAAAAAGCAAAATTTATGAGTTCTTAAAGTTTTTGGAGACATTACACGTAACAGTATAAATTGCAAACGATCCCCGGATTTTTTTTAAACATGTTTACGTACAATACTTAATTGGGTACAATTTGAAGTCTTGAATCTACCGTTACACCAATGCTGTAGGACTACTCACTTCCAAGAAGACGTTCTCACAAATTTTGTTTTAGATGAATCCACGAAAGTGAATGTTAAATTTTCTATGCATTTGTGGGGTAGAAGATAATTAAAGTCCAGTTGGGGAAATTCTAGTAACATGGAGCCATTTACGATTCTGACCATTAACCAATGAACGGAAGCAGGCCATCCACGATGATTCTATCATCTTCTACGCTCCACCACATTAATTGGTTAAGCGCGGACTGGATTCGTACAAGAGTATTATGGTCCAATGCCTTTTAGTCAATTGGAAAATGCAAACTTTAATAGCTTCGCTTCTCAGTTTGTGGTCTTTCTTGAAAGGAAATAGCAGAAATAAAATGAATAACGCGTCAATTCTTGACTTGGGACCAGGTGAGAAGTTTTTTGGTGCAACCTTTTTCTTTCCACATAATATACGCTTACACGAATAAAGGCCCCTCACGAGGTGAGACAGTTAAGAGGATAATTAAAATACTTGAACAAGTCTTCAGTCTTCTCTTCTTTAACCATTTAGGAAGTGTTTGATTCAAATTCTGGAATCAAAATTGAGATTGGAATTGCAGAGCTCATTATGAGTATACATCTTGGTTATTTTCCCTTACTTGTCTGGTTAAGGAGTGGAATGAAATTCATTCTATTTAAGAGCTAATTTTTTTGAAATTCAAGCTATAAGTAAGAAATGATGAAGAAGAAAATGTAACACTTTCATTTCCATAGTGGTCTACCAAACAATATATATATATATATATATATACACATATATATATATATATGTATAGACTCACACACACTCTCATACCCATTTACCAAACACCTGCTTTATTTTCATATGGAAGTTGCCCAAATTATAAAGATATTTATCTTCGCATGGAGTAATGTCCATATTCCATTCCATCATTGGTGGAAGATTCAGATGTTCAAACATCGATTATGGCCAAATATAGATTTGCTTGTGATACCGATTACCTTACAAAACAATCAGCTGCAAAAGATTTTTAAAAACAAAGGTATAGAAGAGTTAATTTAACACAAAAAAAAGTAAATTGGAAAAGAGTGTTCGTATATGATAATTAATATCTGGTCTTGAATTACTTGTATTTCGGTCCTTTCCTTTTACTTGCAGGGGAAAATTTATGCCTTGCATTTGGACTTGGTCACCGATGGGGTCTTTTTCCAAGTAATAATAAAGTTATGGAGTATTCTAAACAGCAATTTGTCCCAAGTCATTTGAGTGAAAGTCATTTGACGTTACAATAACCATCTTGAGTCTTGAGCAAGACTAGTGGTTCTGCACTGAAGGATGATATCGTGAAGAAGACCAATTTGGTACGCGAACCAAACATTGATGATTAGTAGTGCATTTTTCGCTTTATATGATTCCGTGAGTTGGGCTTGAGCACAATCATATACAGGGGTAAATGTAATTTGGTCAACCGAAGGGCTCATTTGGTCATTTAACCAAAAGATAAACGTGATTAACCCACTTGTACCGTAGACTAAATCCATACAAGAGTTTCCAGTCAACTGCCTTCCTTTCATGTATAAGTCTAGGGGCTTAGACTAGAGTAGTTCTTGGCAAAAACTTGTGTTTCGACACAATGGCCCATGGAGGCTTAGGACACTTGCTCTTCTTTTTTTTATTTTTGTATAGAGATTTTCAAACACATAATAATTTTACCTTGGCTTGGAGTAGTATCCCTTTCATCATTCCTGGAAAATTGTTATACTCAAAATTCAATTTTGCCACATAGAACGCTAGAATATGATTGCTTGTCATATCAATTGCTCAAAAGTTGAAGAATACATAAAAAAAAAAAAAAGCGTAATATAGAGATTTTCCATAAATTCACCAAATTGAGAAACAGATTTTCCATAAATCTAAAAGAAGAAAAGAATTTAAACTAGCAAACATATCAAAATTGAGCCTAGTTGAACAAATGAGGATCTTCAATTTGTCAAAACCTTGTCACTTCCTCGTGGAAACATTTTAACTCAACCCCAAGTATATGCCTATATAACTCCTGCCCAATGTCACAATGTATGCTTGTGTTTTATTTACCTTTTGTTTGGCATTCCTCAAGTTTTATTTGCCTCTATAAGCAATGCAGAGAACTTATTTTCTTTTCGTTGGAGCTTTAGCCTTGCACTTTATCGCAACTAGCATAATTGTAGCCAGCAACCAAAACAACACTGTTGATCTGAATGCTCTTCTTGCCTTCAAAGCCGCCATTTTCGATCCTCAAAGGATCATTCCAACCAACTGGTCCACTTCTACCTCTGTTTGCAACTGGATTGGAATCACTTGTAATGCTCGTCATCACAGAGTCGCAGCCATTGACCTTTCTTACATGGGAATTGCGGGAACGATACCTCCACAATTGGGAAATCTTTCTTTTCTCGTCAGGTTGAATGTTAGGAATAACAGCTTTCATGGACATCTTCCAACCGAGCTATCTCGTCTGCGCCGATTGAAGTACATCAACTTGGAAGGTAATAACTTTGAGGGAGAACTTCCTTCATGGTTGGGAGCTTTAACTGCAATCCGATACTTATCCTTCCGATATAACGGATTTTCAGGTTCATTATCAGGCAGGCTCTCTAATTTCACAAAGTTAGAGGTCATTGGGTTGGGTTTCAACTTCTTTACGGGAAACCTTTCAGAAGAATTCAGGGCTCTACCAAAATTGAGAGTTTTGGAAATTGAATCTAACCAACTTGTAGGCCCTCTGCCACAGGCTCTGTTTAACCTCTCCTCATTGCAATTTATTGGCTTTACGAGTAATAGCTTATCGGGTTACCTTCCAGCACATATCTGTGATTATCTACCACAACTCCAAGGGCTTTACTTATCATGGAATTACTTCGAAGGTGAAATTCCATCAGACATCGGAGAATGCTCAGGACTCCAAGTTTTATCCTTGTCATACAACAAATTCCGAGGATATATAACAAAAGACTTTTGGAATCTAACCACGCTTACAGTTTCATATTTGGGTGGGAACGACCTGACAGGTAAGCTGCCAACTTCACTTTGTTCTTGTATATGTTTGAAATACTTTTGGTAGAGATACTTGCACTAAAAAAATTGGGAAAATTTTTAAAAAAAAAAAAAAAAAGACCCTCATGCGGTGGTAATGTGCCATCTAACTGCCATGCGGCTTCAAATATTACATTTAACTTCTTTCTACTTTAGATGAAATTCATTCAAATTAATCATTTTTCTTTGCAAAAAAGACAACTCTACCCTAACGTACATAATGTCAATTCATCCTTCTTTCTTGTTTTATTTCATACTTGAAAGTATGTTTAGTTTTGGCCGCATCCTGTACGTTATCTTTATTCATTTCAAACTGAATTGTTTGATTTTTCTTATTTCTTAACTTGCTTCCTTATTTTGTCAAAAAGGAAAAATAATCTTCTTTACTCAATAAAAATTTCTAAATTTTGTAGCTATAATCGGCAATTGTCATCCATGACTAATTGATGTAAGTTTATTGCATGAATTATGAATTTTCATTAGGTTTTGAGACTAAATTTATAATTCACATGAAACATTTACATAAAAAAGAATGCTGTTGGCAGAGGCTAATTACTTTAGAAATATTGGGGAATACTTCCTTTAATTAATTTTCTTGTCATGTCATGATTTATTGGCAGGTGAAATTCCAAAAGTCATTGACAATCTCTATAATTTGGAGACACTAGACATAAGGAGTGCCAATATGACAGGTAAAAAGCTTCAAACGTTTTGAAATAAGATCTATTTTATTATTGCATTATCAGAAGAGTTTTCTCTAAGATTTACTTTATTATTTCATCTTACCTTACGTTCTTAGATGGAAGACATCATCATATTCAAAGTACTTGTGCCAGTGGAAATATTTGTACGTCCCACCAATTATTTCATTAGCATCGACTATTACAATTCTTGAAGTTCAAAAAACAGGAAAAAAGAAAGTACATAAATACAACAAGCCAACACATAATTCAAGTTAAATGAAAATATTTATTATCATATGCTAAGTAACATGGATTAACTTTACCCAAAAAAAAAAAACATGGATTTACTTGAACTCGTCTTTATCATTCTGTATCAAAAACTTGCATCCACTATGTGTCTGTCTTCTCATTACTTCCCTATCTCAACAAATTGTTTCAAGTCAAATGACTCATTTTTTTCTTACCAATTTGATTTGTCAGGTATAATACCTCTAGAGGTTGGTAATCTTAGCAAGTTGGAAGTACTAAACTTGGGGTTGAATAGGTTGAGAGGTCCCATCCCGCTGAAACTTTTCAATAGTTCAACTGTACGAGTTATTTCTCTCGCGGAGAATGATTTATCAGGCGAACTTCCATCAACTATAGGTGCTTCCTTACCCAATCTTGAGGAACTCTTCCTTGGGGGAAATGAATTCACTGGAATTATACTAACATCTATCTCAAATGCTTCTAGGCTCAGAATACTAGACCTTGGTATGAACCATTTTACTGGTGCAATTCCTCATTCTCTTGGAAACATGAGATTACTGGAAAAGTTAAGTTTATGGCAAAATGATTTTTCTGAGGACTCGCTACCCAAAGAGTTGAGCTTCATCATATCCCTGTCAAATTGCAAACATTTAAGAAGGTTGTGGATAGATGAGAATCCTGTGAATGGCTTCCTTCCAAAGTCTATAGGAAATCTTTCTAGCTCACTCGAATCCTTTCATGCAGGTAGTTGTGGAATCATAAGTGAAATTCCAAGTTCGATTGGTAATTTGAGCAACTTAGTAGAACTGTTCTTTGAAAACAATAGTTTGACAGGGTTAATTCCAACTCCAATCAAATGGTTCTTGAAGCTTCAGAGGATAGATCTAAGCAACAATCAAATACTAGGTGCTATTCCAAGTGAATTTTGTAATTTGCTGAACTTAGGAGAATTAAGACTTGGACAAAATATGCTCTCTGGTGTGGTGCCTTCTTGTTTAGGAAACATTACAAGACTCAGATATGTTTATCTCAATTCTAACAATTTAAGTTCTATGATACCAACAAGCTTTTGGAGCCTCAGATATATTTTGGAGCTAGACATGTCAGGAAATTATTTGACAGGTTCTTTGCCTGCTGAAATTGGAAACTTGAAGGCATTAGTCTATTTGAACCTTTCAAATAATCAATACTTGGGTAGGATACCCAGCACTATTGGAGCACTACAGGATTTGCAAGAACTCTCCTTGGAACGTAACAAGCTACAAGGTTGGATACCAGATTCCATGAAGAATATGTTGCAGTTACGGCATTTGGATCTATCTTTTAACAATCTGGAAGGTGAAATTCCCAACTCATTACAGATACTGCCAGATCTCCAATACTTTAATGTGTCTTACAACAGATTGAGAGGACCAATTCCTCATGGAGGGCCGTTCGCAAATTTCACGAACCTATCTTTTCTCTCAAATGAAGCATTGTGTGGTGCTCCTTGGCTCCAACCTTGTGCAAGTACATTTGAGCATGAATCAAGGACAAAAAGGATAGTCATGATTGTTCTGTTGACATCAGGATCTGTCATATTAGCCTTGGTGATTTCAATTTTTTTGATGCGGTCAAAGTTGAGAAAGAAAACTCTAGCTCCGACTCATCTCTAAATATTTTTTTTTTATTGTATACATAACGAAGCAGCCCATTTAGTTGCAAATTTCACGGGGTTAATAGATGCACAAATGGGCTTTTAGGTTCAATTTGTTTGGACAATCGAATTGAACCAATTCATATACATGGGCTTAAAATCACAAAACCGTTTATCTGGGCCATTCCATCCCCAATGGAATAGCCGAAAAAGGGCTGCTATGTAGCTCAAATTTAAACTTAATCGAGTGATTTATCAACTCGATGATGGGCAAAGATGGTGGCTGTTCTCCGCTCAATCTTGACTTTGTTTAGAGCTCCACTTGGTTTTTCAAAAAAGAAAAAAAAAAACTCCACTTGGAACCAAAATGTACTAAATAAAAGAATTTTCACTTATATTTTATTTTTCTGTTTTGGGCCTAATTTGCTAATTGCCATGCTTGGACCACCATTTTTTTTGGCTTCACATATTCGAGAAGGTATCTCTGTTTATGCCCCAATAATTGGGCCTTGTCTCAATTGGTCTGGTCACTCAACTTTGTGAACTGTAAAGTGGGAATCAATTAATTTATTTTTGACAGACGCACATTTGATAGATAACTTGCACATTGAGATACATATAATATAATAAATAGTTCATTCAATACCACTCTCTACGTAGTGGCTTTCTCTCTCTAGTTTGAGATTCTCTCCCCAAGGTGGGAGCTTTTCAAAATTCCAAAACTTCAAACTTTCAAAAAAACAATTGCGCTCTAAAATTTCAGCAAACAACACCATCACCACTGTGAGATCCAAGAACACTGATCCTCAGGCTTTTACATCAGAATCATCGTGAGGAAAACTCTAGGCTCCGTCTGGAATACTTTTCTCCCAGAGACTAGTATACAGAGGGACTAGTTGGAGCTTCTCCAGAAAACCCAAGAAACAGAGGAGTTGTATAACCAGAAACAATACAGATGACCATCTCGTTGCGGCTAGTTGCAGGATATGCAGGTCCGAAAGCAGGGAAGAAATAAAGGCTACTAAATAGGCGGTAAACATTCTAGTTTACAGCTATGACCCATAACCTGGTGTTGTTCTCATGAGCTAGGATGTCCTTAAACCGTTAACCTTGATAGCTTCGGTGTTTCTTTCAGTCTTTGCTCTTTTCTTCTTTTATTCGCTTTTTATAAGCTTTTTCTTTGTCAGCTTGTGTTTTTTTTGTTAGTTGTGGGGAAGTGCCCTATATGAACTGAAGTTTACTTTGTGTTAATTTGTCTTGCTGTCCTAGTTTTATTAGTTTAGGTGTGTTTGGATCTGTGACTTTTGTCTGTGATTACGGAAGAATTCCCTAAGTATTCGAACGACAAGCAATGGAGGACGACCTGGCAGAAATAGTTCAAAGATTTGCGTTGTCATTGTCAGAAATGCAGGGGGCTGTATTAGATGCAAAGGATGCTGATTGTGGAATACTGGAATGCCAGAATAGTTTGATTGGACGAATTAAGGGGGAAAAAGTAGCAAATTTTACAGGAGTAAAGAAGTTTGTGACAGCGGCATGGGGGTATCCAAAGGAGCTGAGGATAACAGAACTGGGACCAAATTTGTTCCAGTTTCTTATCTCGAGAGTGGAAGAAAGGGAAAAAATCCTAAATGGAGGTCCGTGGATCATGGATAATCAGATCCTGGTTCTTAGACCATGGAGAGCAGGGATTGAAGAAGATGAAGAAGCTTTTAACTTAGCTCCATTATGGGTACAGGTATGGAATTTGCCGATACACTGGATTGCCAAGGAAGTGGGAAGGAAAATTGGGAGTATATTTGCAGAAGTAAAGGAGGTAATCATACCACAAGGGGGAGGAAAAAAAGGGAAACATTTGAAACTGTGGGTTACAGTGGACTTAAGCCAACCCCTGCCTAGAGGAACAGCTGTGAAACTAGAGGGGGGATATAAATGGTTACAGTTTAAATATGAAAGAAGCCCAGACTTTTGCTACCATTGTGGATTGATTGGTCATAGTGAGAGAAGCTGCAAGACACAAATTATAATAAGTAGAGGACAGAGTGAGAACCAATATGGCCCTTGGATGAGAGCAGGGGGAGGGAAACTGTCGCCCCAAAAGGAAACTACTCACTCTCACAGTAAGGGTAATGATAAACAACATTGGTTCTATAGGAATGGAGAACTCATCCCTAAGTTTCAAAGCCCCCCAGAACCACAGAAGGAACTTATAGGGGAGTATAGGGCAGTGGGTAACAGGGGACATGGAAAAGAAGGAGACAGGAATGTAGAACCTACCACATCACGGGTGCTTCCAGAGTGGAACAGTGGTAAAGAAGATGGAGAAAAGCAGATGATGGGGAAAGGTCAATTGAGTTGGGAGCAGGAAGAGGATGAAGGGAGGATAACGGATTCTGTTGACAATCAAATGGAACAAAGGATGAACACTCCATTAATGCAGAAGCCAGTGAATGCAGTGATGCAGGAGATAACAAAAGAAGGATCTAACACTGACTTGCTAGTGGGGAACAAAAATAAAGATACAGAACACATGCAAGTAGATTCAGGCACAAAAGAGGCAGGTGAGGAACTGAAATCAAAAGGAACAGGGAGGAACAGACGAGGAATCAAAATGCAATACAGACAAAAACAACCTTTGAGGGATATCACAGCACAACAGAATGAACCTCAAGAACTGGGAAAAAGGAAATTTCAGTTAAGGGATGAAGAAATGGAAGAGTACTCAGAACAGGAACAGACAGGTAAGAAGTTAAGATGTGAAAATGCAAATAACCAGAGTGGATCACAAGGGGAAGGGATGGGGATCAGCCTTAACTGGTCCCCCAGTGGTCCATGAAGATAATGGTGTGGAATTGTCAAGGAGCAGGGAGCCCCTTGACAGTTCCCCAACTGAGGGAGTTTAAAAAGCTCCTCTCCCCTAACATGATCATGATGAGTGAAACGAAAAATAAGGAAACTATGATGCTTAAACTTAAAAAAAAAATGGGCATGGAGAACTGCTATATAGTGGATGCAGTCAATAAGGCTGGCGGAATGGCATTATTTTGGACTGATGCGGTTCATATAAAGGAACTTCAGCATACTGAATTCACCATTGAAGCTTTGATAGAAGATGATGAAACAAGAGTGAATTGGAGGATAATAGCAATCTACGCCAGCTGTGATAGACAGGTGAGGAAACAACAATGGACCATGTTAACTGAAAGGAAAAGACTATGGGGTGAGAAAGTGATGATTATAGGAGACTTCAATGATATAAGGTGTAAGGAGGAAAAATGGGGTGGAAGGAACAGGGAAGAATGGACTTTTAGAGATTTCAGAGAATTCATCAACAGGAACAATTTGGTGGATATAGGATTTGAAGGAGTCCCATGGACATGGAGGAATAGCTGGGATGAAGAAGTGGAAATAAAAGAAAGACTAGACAGAGGCTTATGCTCCCCTGAGTGGCTCGAGGTGTTCCACAATGCAAAATGCACACATGTTGAAAATTGGGCATCAGACCATAGTATTCTACTGCTAGACACATGCCCAGCAAATAAAAGGAGGAAAAAAAGATTCTTTTTTGATAAAAGATGGGTGCAATATGAAGATGGATACCAGGTAGTCAAAGAGGCCTGGAAAACTCAATGTGAAGGATCCAGAATGTTTAAGGTTACAAAGAAAATCACAAATTGCAGGATATGTCTTTTGAAATGGCACAAAAACAAGATTGGTAATACCAAAAAAAAGATAGATGAGATCAAATGCAAGTTAGAAGGAAAAAGGGGGCAGGAGAGGAAGCTGGCCAAAGAGGAAGTGAGGTCTTTGAAAAAACAATTGAAAGAGGCATACCAGGAAGAAGAAAAATTCTGGAGTCAAAAGGCAAGATTGCAATGGCTGAGGGAGGGGGACAAGAATTCTAAATACTTTCATGCAGTTGTTAATGGAAGAAGAAGAGCAAATAGAATGAACCAATTGCAGAAAGAGGATGGGAGCTGGACAGATTCGGAGGAAGCAGTGGGACAGGAAATAGCCAAATACTATAGACAGTTATTCACTGCATCAAAGACACCAACAAGAAAGAATAGCATTCAGGAGATACTTGAGGGGATTCCAACAAAAATCACAGATCAAATGAACAGAATCCTTGTCAGACCTGTGGACGAACATGAAATTAGGACAGCTGTGTTTTCAATGAATCCCAATAAAGCTCCGGGCAATGATGGAATGTCACCCCTTTTTTACCAGACTTATTGGGAAATCATTAAAAATGACATTGTTGAGGCAATTCAAGCTTTTTTTCATTCAGGTCACATGCTCAAATCCATAAACCATACTCTGGTGTCTCTGATTCCCAAAATTCCCATTCCTACTGGATTAATGCATTATAGGCCTATTAGTTTGTGTTCTGTTTTATACAAAATCATCTCAAAAATCCTAGTCAATCGTCTTAAACCTGTGTTAGACATGTGCATAAGCAAAAACCAATCAGCTTTTGTGGCAGTCAGACAAATTCTTGATAATGTTATCCTAGCTCATGAGTTTCTTCACAATCTGAAAAATAAAAAGAAAGGGCATATGGGATGCATGGCTGTAAAATTGGATATGTCTAAAGCCTATGATAGGGTCGAATGGGATTACTTGAGAGCTATGATGAGAAAAATGGGCTTCTGTGAAATCTGGATAAAGTGGATAATGAAATGCATTACTACTGTGTCTTACTCTTTCAGTGTTAATGGAGAAGCAAGAGAGTTCGTAAAGCCAGAAAGAGGGCTAAGGCAAGGTGACCCTCTGTCACCTTACCTGTTCCTAATTTGCTCAGAAGGATTCTCAAGTCTGCTAAGGAAAGCAGAGGCAACTCAAAAAATGAAAGGCATGAAGATCAGCAAATATGGACCTGCACTAACTCATCTTTTTTTTGCAGATGATTCACTGATATTGAGCAAAGCAGGTCAACAGGAGGCCAATGAATTGAAGACAATTCTAGAAAAGTACGAGGCAGCTTCAGGCCAGCTTATCAACCTGGAGAAATCCTCAGTTTTTTTCAGCAAAAATACTGATCAGAAAACAAAGGATTCAATAAAAATGGAGCTGGGAAAGATCCAGGCAGTGAGTCAAGGGAAATATCTTGGGCTGCCTATGATCATCACAAGGACCAAAGATCAAATATTTGGCTTCATAAAGGACAAGATCAGAAAGAAAATGGACCACTGGAAGACAAAATTGCTAAGCACTGCTGGGAAAGAAACCTTGATGAAAGCAGTGACAATGGCTACTCCTACGTATGCAATGTCCTGTTATAAACTCCCTAGGAAGCTTTGTAAGGAAATTAGCTCCATGATGGCAAGATGTTGGTGGGGACAAAAAGAACTGAAGGACAAGCAACATTGGATAGCATGGGACAAATTCACCAGAAGCAAGGCAGAGGGTGGGATGGGATTCAAGGATATTCAAATGTTCAATAAAGCTTTGCTAGCAAAACAGGTATGGAGAATAATGACACAACCAAATCTTTTGGTAAGTAAAGTATTGAAGGAGAAATACTTCCCAGGAGGGTCAGTGTTAGAAGGAAAAGTGCCAAAGAATGCATCCTGGATTTGGCAAAGTCTTATGAGTGCTAGAGAGGTGATCAAAGATGGCTGTCAAAAGAAAGTGGGAAACGGAAAAGGCACTAACATCTGGGATGACAAATGGATCAACAATGGTAGAGATGGAAGGATAAGGACACAGAAACCAGAGGGCAGTGAATTGAAAAAAGTCTCACAACTCATGGTCCAACACAGGTGGAACATAAATCTGATTTACAAGGTTTTTCACAAGGAAGATGCAGAACACATTTTGAGCATTCCAATAAGCTGGTCTGACCAAGAAGATAGAATGATATGGAAGCACAACAACAATGGTCAATACACAGTGGCAAATGGATACAAAATCCTGCAACAAAAAGAAAGGGACAAAAAGGCAAAACGAAGCAGAGAGGAAGGATGCAGTTATCAACAATCAAACAAGGAACTGTGGGAAGCTCTATGGAAGATGCCTATCAAACACAAAATGAAAATATTTGTGTGGAAATGCATCAACAATGGACTTCCAGTCAAGGCTCAGATTTTCAACAGAACAAGAAAAGGAGATCCAATATGCTGTGGGTGTGGAGAGAATATGGAGACTATCGAGCATGTACTATTGCAGTGTAAGAAAGCAAAAGAAATATGGAAATTTGCACTGGTACAATGGGATGGACTTCAAGACCAAACTGGATGCTTCAAACAGTGGTGGAATATGATGATGAATGCAAGAGCTAGGAACGAAGGGGATGAGCACATAGCCTTAACAGTTAATGTGCTATGGCAGATTTGGAAAGCTAGAAATGCAAGAGTTTTCAACTCACTGCAAAAGGAGCCTTTTAAAGTAAGTGAAAAGGCAACTACGGAATGGAAGGAGTACCTGGATGCAGTTCAACACAATCCGAGGAGGAGCACAGTAGAAACAAGAAGGCAACAGGAAAGTGGACAAGGGGAACAAGCAGACATTGAGGCGGTAACTCTGAAGATTGCAATTCAACATCAGAAGGGAAACAGTTCCTTTGGCATTGGCATCACAGCCTTGAATGCTGCAAACCAAGGAATAGCAGCCTGGTCACTAAGAGAGAGATCATCAGGGAACAAAGATCAAGACCTGGCAGAGGCAGTGAGATTATGCATGGTCAAGGCAGCAAGGAAAGAATGGAGGAAAATCAACATCAGGCTTGAAAACAAAAACATGATGGTACAGTTCCAAAAAAGGAAAGCATGTAATACAGCATTAGATGTCATCTTGGAGGACGTCAAGCAAATGTCATTATGGTTTCGAATGTGCTCTTTTGGAAGATTGCATGATGACAATGATAGCTTATGCTATAGTTTGAGCAAAATTGCTCTGTTGAATTTTTGTGATTTGGAGTGGAATTATGCCACTTTGTAGTGCTAAATGCACTCTTGTAAAGATAGGAGCCTTTGCTCCAAAAGTGTAAAGCTTTCTCAAGTTATAAAATTCTATCGTTTCGGAAAAAAAAAAAAAAAAAGAGATACATATAATATAATAGAGAAAATATGTATTCCAAATTCCAACCACAAGGATCAGTTAAAAGTTGTCAATGTGGTTCTATACTCACGAAAATAACCTTGAGAGGCAATATGTGCCAAATATGAACCTTAAGGTACTAAGTTGGGGCAATCCCAAGGGGAAGGCCATGATTACAAATTGGCTAAATTTCTAATAATGCATCCAATGCTTCTAACTTACAAGAAATCTCTAACAAAAATGAAGAGTAAATTTACCAAGGTTAATGAATTTGGATTGCCAGAAAACTAGCTATAAGTTGATGCCTCTTTAGCTGAAGCAGAATGTAGAACCGAATGTGATCCATCACCAAAACGTGAACCAAATTAAACTTGGCATGAACATTTGACATACAATTCTTGGATAATTACACGGATTAATTGCTTTACAGTTAAAATTACGAACGTTTGATAATGCATCAATGTACAAAAACTTCCTCAAAGTGATTGCGTGTCAGGTCTTATCTTTCAGCTGCTAAAGAGAACTATTATAAAGTAGAGAGCCATATTGTACATGCACCAGTTACTGTGCTAAGTGAACCTGTAACTTGGGAATCTTAATGATGTCCTCTTATTTCAACTTTAACCTTAACTAGTTTCAAGGAAACTTGCAATCTCAATCTTTAACCCTTGCCTTTTGGGAAGAAAAATGCAGGAAACTTCACCAGAGCATGAAGATTGGAGATGAAGAAGTATGCAGGAGCCAAGAAGACTGCCGATCTTCTACTAGTGAAACTTGAAATGTAAACTTTTACATCTGGGAGCTTAGCCAAGAAGTTGCTTAGGCCAAGTCATTATGGAGTTCATCACTCATGCTAGGGGATATTGGACGGTTTAATTCCCGCAGAAAGAGTTAGCTCAAGTTAGTGCCTTCTTTATATTTATGTGGCCATTAGTGACAAATGTGTTAAACTCAACCCACACTCTTATGCGACTGTATATTAATATGCGTGATTTCTAAATTGTCAAACGGATAAATATTCTCAATCAATCTTTCATTTTCTTTTCTGCCTAATCTTTAGTGCTTCGTTGATTCAATCAGATCAGCATGTAAATACTACGAGATTGCATTTACTTATTTGCCAAGCTACTAATCCCCCAAAAAGGCAACAACCAAAATACTACTTAGAAAAATTAATTCATTATTTTTAACTAATATTAGAAAAAGAAACGAAAAAGAAAAGCATAACCATAGACCATGAACCACTAAGAAAGGTGGTGGAACAGCTTTCCACTTCCGGAGTGATACCCACCCTCCGAGTACCGAACGCAGCATTAGGCCAAAACAAATTTGAGTCCTGCACACATCGAAATGCATATACGGCATTATGCGTTCGTATCCCTATGAGATTTTTTTATTATTACACCGGTTTCCTCTAAGGTTTGCAAAGTTACACTGACCTTCCCTGGTAGCAATTTGGGTCCAATTACTTACATCACGTGGTGTGAAATTACTACTATACCCAAAGACATTACATTATGTCTTATTTGAAGACTAATATTTGACAAATGAGTAATTAGGGCATAAATTAATTAATTCCAATTGATTAACAAAAATAACTGTGGTGAAGTCCATAATCAGAAACTATAACTACAATTACAAAAATAGCTCCATTTTGTGATTGATATCAGTAACAAGAGCAACGAATCAGTCCTATACAATATGAGAAGAAGGTATCTTGTAGAAGAAAGAAAACTAAGGACAAAGATGGAGAAAATAAAAGCTGAACATGAGGGGAATTTCTATTAAAACTTGTGAGGCTGTGATAGTAGCAAAGTGATTTAGTGGTTTTGAAGGAGAAAGAAGGGAGTAAAAAAGCAAAATCTCAAATTGACAATCATAGCAATATAGGTAATCAATTCCTTGTTATCTCTGTCTAATACATGTTAGTTGCATATCACGAAATTTTCAGAGTTGATCATCATAAATTAAACCCTGCATGTGAGAACAATTAACTTAGTTCGCTGATAAACTACAAAGCATGACAAAAGAAACCTCTTCTCCTTTTATTAATTCTTTCTAGCTTTTATTAGTTTTCATTATTTTACTAATACAACTTGTATAGCTACAAAAGGGGCATTTATGAGAACTATTTTTCATTTTAATCCTCAAAATACCTTTTTAAGTGTACTTTTCTGATTTAAACTGATTTTGTTACAAAACACTTAACCTTAGGCGAGGTTAGTGTAATTTTACAAATCTCAGAGAAAGTAAGTGAAGTAGTCAGAAACTTCAAAGGAGGTTGCTGAAATTATCCCTATCTTAAATCTACTTGTCTGTGCTTTCCATCCAAACAAAGAGAAGAATAGCCGAAGAGAAAATGATGAAGCGGTCTAACTTCCCAGCCACTCATTTTATTTATCTTACCATTTTGAGTAAGTTAGAGCGTTTACACCTTACAAAGGGAAGGGTAAATGAAAAGACTGAGATTTGAACTAGAGATAGTGATTGCAATATTACTTGACTCCAGTATCACCCTGGATTAGGGGCATATAGACTCAAATGACAAGAAAAGGTGCCTAAAATTCTCCGAACTATATATCACTATCATGCATATTAGTCCTCTAACATGCATGTGTATTCACGCAAATTAATATGGCTGATGCTTTATTGTTTGGAAAAAATATTTTCACTTGAATCACAAATACATTTTTTAATTACCTTTTTATCATTCCAACCACCATTTTATTTCACATACATCAAACTATAAAAAGTGTCACAACAATTATTCTAATAATGTCAATCCCTAGCTTTGAATTTAACAATTGGTTCGTTATCCACTTATTAATTCTTTGACAGTATATTTGTCCGGTCTTAGGTAGAATTTGATTCTCTTTATCCACCTTCTTTTCTCTGCTTCATCCTTCACTCACCTTCTAAATCTAAAATAGAAAATAAACATAATGAAAATGGCTCTGCCGTAGTCTAATTAACCTAAATGCCTTTATCGTAAACTTCTCTCAGGTCATGTTATGGACTTCATATTCCGCGTTTTCAAGTCTTCAGTATTACTGTTGAAGTCTTTTGTCGAGAATAAAAAAAAACTTGGGCGCCATCACAGTGGAATATCTTGAATAGCCTATGATTAATTATTTAATCCAAGAATTATTGCATCTCAATTAATTGTGATCTAAGCTGATGAATACCCTGTACGAATTAAACCAAGTTAGTTGGTTGCTTGGGTTGAATTCCTTTTTAAGACTAACTGAGGAGGAGGTACTGAGATTGGTGCCATCCACCTTCAAATTTTCAGACACTTGATTTTAGATTGGCTTGGAGTAGTATCCTTTCATCATTCTTGGAACATTATGTTATACCCAAAATTCAATTTTGCCACATAGAATGCTAAAGCACCGGAATTGCTTGTGTTACCAATTACTCGAAAGCGGGACAATACATAAAAAAGCTAGTCCGACAAAATCTAGTCGCCCATCGAGGACCAAGAATCAATTTTTTTAAGAAAGTAAAGTTAAAATTGAGAATGTTACTAAACATAGGACATGATGATAAATTAATTATCACCAATAGACTAGGAGAAAATACACTAAAATGGCAAGAACAAAGATTTTGGTTTAACCTTCCCACCCCTCCTTATTTCCTTCCAAATCCCAAACTGCCAAATTTAGGAATCAAATCCTGAACTTGGTAGCAAAGAGACTTCCTCATAGAAACTTGGTGAATAAATGAGGGAATTCTTTTTTTTTTTTAATGTTGTGTTTTTCATTTTAGGATATTTCAAAATATTTGTCATCTTAATAAAATTAAGGTTGTTTTTTATCACTTTTTTCAATATTGTCCCTATCTTTAGTTGTATGTCAAGTTATATTCAAATTTGAATTTTAAATTTTTGAGGGCAAGTTTAGAAACAGATATCACTCTACCCTGGGACTACAATAACTGATATCAGAGATTCTTGACTAATGCCTCAATAATCACTTTCTCTACCTTATTTATTTCTCCCTTTGCCATTGAGTAATTACCTAATATTTTGATATAATAGCAACAGAAAAATTCAACTTAAAATTATTGACAAAAAAAATTTTGTGAATCGAAATACCAACTTTCCATGCTACATATTTTAGCTAGATTTTCTTAATTCAAGCATAATGGATAATTGTTATGCTGATAAAGTGGATTTGGAGATAAGATAGCGATAGAGATAAGCACAAAAAATGAAAATAAAAAAGGGCTCAGATGTTTAAGTTACATTTTTGTTAAACTTCAAGATTTCTTGTGTAAGTTGGACAAATATTGAGAGAGATCATGTGCTCTAACTAATTACCTTTGGGCAGTTGACCACTATCAAAGATTTTAGGTCTTGATGGGGGTGAAAAGTCAAACGTTCAAATTTTACCTCCCATCAATATGTCACTATATGTGGTTTCTTCTAAATCCATATGGGTGCATAGCGCACCTTTTCTGGTCCGATGTTGGTTCAGACTGTTCAGTCCTCGTCGATTTCTCTAGATCCTGTTGGCCTCTCCCTCCACCCCCGGACTCTAGGTAAGAGTAAAGAGATCATGTGCTCTGAATATAGGGAATTTATGTCATTGTCCGAGTTTTGGTAGTTGGGTCTGAACGTTCCCACTTAATCTGTCCAGTCAACTGCCTTTCCTTCGTGTTAAAAGGACTGTATTAATGGCTTCACTTCTTAGTTTGCCATGTTACTTGGAGGACAACAAACACAGAATCTGGAGTGTAGGGACTTAGACAGGAGTAGTTCTTGACCAATAAATAACTTGTCTTTCCACACAATGAATGCCTTAGACAAAATAGGGCCATGGAGGATTAGGACACTTCTCTGCATCCTCCCTTCTTTTATTCTTCAAATTTATTTTTGTATAGAAGTTTTCAAAGACAAATAATTTTAGCTGGGCTTGGAGTAATATACCTTCTATCATTCCTGGAAAATTGTTATACTCGAAATGCCACAAAGAATGCTAAAGCACCGGAATTGCTTGTGATATCAATTACTCTACAAAAACTCAACAGCGGAAGCTGAAGAAAATACATAAAAAGCTAGTCTGAGGAAATCTTGACAGCCAATCGAGGACCCCAAGAAATTTAGAATTGAAAATATAACTAAAAATAGGACAGGATGATAAATAAGGTTTGTAATTTTGAAAGTAATTAAGCTGTCTTTTTGATACTTGGAGAAGGGTTCTGTAGTAATCTACAATCAAATGATAAAATCTAACAAGGCCTTAGTCTGTAAATAACTAATTTTGAAAGCATAGAAGTAGTCCATCAATTGCAATTTTGAGACTGGGGTTCTTTGTTAAAGGATGTGATTGCAATGTTATGTGATTGTCACTAATAGACTAAAGCAACAAGACAAGCAAATTAGAATTCCCCCAGTAGGCATTTAATTCCTAGCAAGTAAAGGACAACAAAACGTCAGCATCCAAAACGCTATTGGGAAAGAACCCCAGTCCAAGTTGAGGTACAAAGCTTCCCCACGCAATAGATTCACCAAATTGAGCAATAGATTTCCTATAAGTTATTTTCTGTTGTGCTAGGGTAATATGTAGCAATCTGATAGAAGAAAACAATAAAGTAGCAAACATATATCGGAATGGAAACTTGGTGAACAGATGAGGAACTTCAATTTATCAACGTCCAAGGGAATCATCAACCATGTGGTATACCACATTTGTGGATGAGTATTTTCTTTTTTTCATTTTTTTTGCCACACACTTATTTCTACAATGTGGTAATATATCACTTCCTCATGGACAATGGGTAACAGAAATTTACTAATTCACGTGTGTAAACACAATCCAGTTTTACAATGGAAACACAACTACGATACGTTGTGGAAAAATTTTAACTCAACCCCAAGTATATGCCTATATAAGTCCTGCCCAATGTCACGATTTATGCTCATGTTTTATTAATTGTTTGGCATTCCTCAAATGATATTAAAATATATATCATGTAATGTTCTCAACTTCTTTTTCTTTCAGCTTTTGGCTTTTGAAAAGTAAAAGAAAAACTAAAATCAGAAGCTACAAGATGTCTACTTTTTCCAATAATTCTAAAATTTGAATTCTAATTTGGAATTTTGAAGAATCAACGTTTACAAAATGCGAATTAATTGAGAAGAGGCTCTATCCGTTATAATGTTCAAACTATGATATTAATGGAATGTTTTTGCTAGGGGGAGGGTTGGGTTAGGTAGTAAGATGGGAGGGATTGTAAGTATGATATTTTTGGTTTAATACCTCCAAAAAAAACTTAATAGAATATTTTTGTTAAAGTACATTTTCTAAATCAAAAAGGAAATTGCACATATACGAGCTAAAGTTTGCATTTACCTTTAGAATTCAAAAAAGTTAAATGGAAGTGCCATCGTAGTTCTTTTATAGTACCCTAAGAGTGATAAATAAGAAAAGTGGACAAATTATCTTTTTTAAGTACAGTTTTCTAAATAATCATGGTAGTCGTGATATATATTTTGTACAGGTCAAATTCCAAAAGATATTGGTAATCTTCAAGGCATGAGGAGATTCTGGATGGCAAGAGCTAACATGAATGGTAAGAGTGTTATCTACATTCACCTTATGTTTTAAGAAATTAAAAATATGTATCATAATAATAATCATGGTTTGTGTGAAATATATACACACATATACCTTTTATTATTGCAAGGAGAAATTCTAAGGGGAGAGGATGGATTGGATTGTAAGGGGAAGAGAGTGTCAGTGAGAAGTTTCGAATTCAAAACCTCCAACTTACACAAAAAAAAAAAAAAAAAAAAAAAGAGAAAGTCTAACATCAGTCTATCAAAGCATATTACCTTTTACCTTTCTGGTTAAAGCATTCAACTTTACTATCCCTTAAACTTTGAGTCTGTTTAATAGAAGATTATTTTTTTAAAAATTTTGAGCATATTACCTTTTACCTCCCTAAGTAAAGTATTCGACTTCACTATCCCTTAAACTTTGAGTGAATTTAATTAGATAGAAGATTATTTTAAAAAAATTTACAATGATCTATAGTACTTTTTATGATGTAATATATATGAGATAAAAAGATAACTTCTTGTGATGTAAGTTTGTTAGAGCACATTACCTTTTACTTCCCTAGTTAAAGCATTCAACTTCACTATCCCTTAAACTTTGAATGTGTTTAATAGAAGATTATTTTAAAAAGGGTAAAAAATAAAAAAATCCCTTGTGGTAAATCTAATATATAGAAACCCCCCCTCCCCCCCCCGGTGGCTTCAAAACGTATAAAACGACATCTCATACTTTGAACTAAATTGTAAAGGTGATGGTATCCATTAAAATTAATGAAAATGGCTTATTGGAATCTAAATTTTTTTTTCTATACCTAATTTGAGATAAATTTGCAATCCAAACATTCTTTATAATTGTGTAGGGGTATATCATGTGCCTAAATTTAGAAATAGGAGAAAGAGAAGTGTTGATTTTGAATCTACCCAAAAAAGAAGAAATAAAATAGTGCAGGTTTTGAAAAGTTAAACAAGTAATTTAGTCCTATAAAAAAAAGGATTATAATCACTTTACCCCCTTAACGTTTGGTGTCACTATCAATTTCCCCCTTAACGTTATCTTTTAGTCACTTTACCCCCAAAACTAGCTGTCAAATTTAATGGAGTTTGTTAATTAAAGTGAAAAGACATGTTTAACTCTTAAAATGATTATCACTTTACCCCCATAAACTATAGTCTCATTATCAATTTACCCTCTAGAGTTATTTTTTAGACAATTTATCTTACCATTAAACCAACTTAACAAGTTAAAAAACTTTAGAAGCAAATATCCTCCTCTTTGCATAATAAAAATAATAAAAAATTTAAAGTGGCTCTTCTCCTTTTTAGTATCAAGAAAAAAAAGTCAAAAAATTCATTTCTTTCTTCTTGGCAATCTTATTAATATTGAAAAAAATAGAAAGATGGAGAGGGGAAAGGGAGACGGAGAGAGAGAGCTCAATTTTTTTTAAAAAAATTACAAATAAGAAAGAATTGAATACTTTTATTATTATAAAATTATTTCACTTTTCTGTTTACTACCAAATTTCAATCCTAATCTGGACAACCTTAAAGTAATATGATAATGCTATACTTTTCTTTATTTTCTTTCTTTGCAAAATCTAATTTTCTCTCTCCTTCTTTCCTATCTCTTTTTCTTTTTTTGAGTATTAATAAGTGTGAAAAAAAGAAATTTGAGAAAATTCTTTTATTTTTATGTTTTTTGATCTCTTAAAGTGAAAAAAAGAAGAAGAATAACCATTCCAACTTTTTTATTTTTAATTATATATAAAAAGGGTAAATATATTTAAAATTTTTTGACCATACTAATTAGATTAACGATGAGGTAAAATGCCTAAAAAATAATGTTAGGAACTAAAGTGATTGTATCACTATAATCTAAACGAGTAAAGTGATAATAACAATGTAGTAATGCTATAAAATAAAAAGGGTATTTTTGTCCAAAATTTCTTAATATGTTGAGTTGAATTACTTATGGGGGTAAACTGACGAAAAGATAACGTTAGGGGGTAAACTGATAGTAGTGATATAGTTTAAGGGGGTAAAGTGATAATAACCCATAAAAAAATAAATAGTTGAGAAGTGACTAAAATATCCAATATCACACTATAAGCAACTGCAGTATATTTCCTTCTATCATCTAGCGTGTGAATTGTAATCTTGGATTTTTCAGGCAAGATACCTGAAGCGGTTGGTTACCTTAACAAGTTGGAGGAAATAATACTAGACATGAATAGGTTTACAAGTCCCATCCCATCCAAACTGTTTACTGTGTCTTTGCTACGAGTAATATCCATGGCAGAAAATGATCTCCGGACAGTCTTCCCTCAAGTTTGGGTGCCATGTTAGCCAATCTTGAAGAACTTTATATTGGGGGAAACAGACTAAGTGGAGTCGTACTAACATATATCTCCAATGCTTCAAGACTTGCTCATTTAGACCTTACATCTAACCAGTTCACAGGTGTAATTCCTCGTTCTCTTGGTGACTTGAGACTTCTAAAAATTTTGTGTCTTGCGAACAACAGTTTTTCCTATGAATCTCATTATGGGGAATTAAGCTTTTTGAATTCCCTGTCAAATTGCAAATATCTAAATGTGTTGTGGCTAAATGAGATTCCTTTCAATGGGTTTCTTCCAGTTTCTGTTGGAAATCTTTCTAGTAATCTGGAATCTTTTTATATGAATGATTGTGGACTTTATGGACAAATACCAAGTTCCATAGGAAATTTAAGTAACTTGGCAGACCTGAATTTGTCTCAGAATGCCCTGGAAGGGACAATTCCACCAACCTTTGGAGGGCTATTGAAACTTCAGGAAATGGATCTTGGATATAACAAATTTCAAGGACCCTGTCCTAGTGAATTATGTTATTTATTGAACTTAGGACGATTAAGTTTGAGCAGCAATCTGCTTTCTGGTAGACTTCCTAGTTGCATAGGGAATATTACTTCCTTAAGATATCTATATCTGGACTCCAATAATTTAAGTTTTAACTTGCCCTCATATTTGTGGAGACTCAGGGATATCTTGGAGCTCAATTTGTCCACAAATTCTTTCAGTGGTTCTTTATCCTCTGAAAAATTTGAAGGCACTAATGATTGTGGACCTGTCTGTCAATAACTATTTTGGAGATATTCCCATTGCCATAGGAGCACTACAGAGTTTACAGGCACTATCCTTGAAGCATAATAGGCTGCAAGGATTTATTCCGGAATCTATGAAGAATATGTTGGAATTACAGTATCTGGATTTGTCATTTAACAATTTGACTGGTGAAATTCCCAGTTCACTGCAAGTACTCCAGAATCTTGTATACTTCAATGTGTCCTTCAACAGATTTAGAGGACCAATTCCACATGGAGGACCTTTTGCCAATTTTACGAAGCTATCTTTTCTCTCAAACGAAGCATTGTGTGATGCTCCTTGGCTCCAACCTTGTCAAACTTTTGAACAAAGTTCAAGGAAAAAGACAGTCTTGTTTGTGTTGTTGGCACTGTTGGATCCTTAATCCAACATTGGACTTATATGTCAATAATTATATGTTGCAAACTGTCAATTAAGGTTAAACCCAATTAAAGTGATCAAATATAGTTTGGACTTAATGTATCTAATAGGGTGTGGACCTTTAATGTATAGAGACCTAAGGGCTCCTATTTTCATGATGGGTTGAAATAGGGTTCCAAAGGATAACAGGAATGTTACCTATAAATAAGGTCATGATCCCCAGGTCACACAGATTCTATTTTTGTCGTATTTTCTAGTACCACAAAATATAGCTCTTTCCTGATATCCCATCGTCAGGAAAGATACCAGAGAGATACTAAAGGGCTCTTTCAAGAATCGGTAAATACGTGTTGACCTGGAAGGCCACCCCAATACCTTTGGAGATTCATATATCAGTTTGTCGATATGAATCCAGATATGCTTCCGCATTTATATTACAGTTATATTCAAATATCTGATATTGGGATCCTGAAAATCTTACAAGTGGTATCAGAGCCTCCCCAATATCAAAATTTGAATTTTTAAGGTGGTAATTAATTTGGTCTTATTCATGAGTACACGGATTCCTCGTTGATTCTAATATGGCCAATTGTACTCGATTTTGACTATTCAATGGTTACTGTACTCGTGAATAGTTGTGTTTGATTCTGACTATGAGTCTGTGGACCCCTGCATGATACACAAGTCATGATATTGTTGTGAAATTATGTCTTCTGATTGGTTGCAAAGGTCATGATAGGGCCGAATTCTACATGACTTCTTTAGTCATGTTTTCGGCTTTACGGCTTCTTGTCCTTTTTTTGGAAGTCACGATTGTGGCTCTTTGTTATGTCTTTATGAATTGTGATAGCAAGAATGATGATTCAAGCTCTCTTATTTTATTTATTATTTATTGATATCTTGTGAATAATGAATGTTTACAGTAAGGGGACCATTTATGATTGCATAAGGACATATGGATTATGTGGTTTACCGTGGATTCCATATTAAACAACTTGTTTATATAGCTTTTATGACTTGTTTTCATGTTCAAGAATAAATATGCATATATTAATATGCTAAGAAAATTAGGGTTTATTTAATTTAAGTGAACCCTAATAAAGTTAAAATATGACATTCAAGTCCTATAAAGTCCGTATGTTTGACCCACTAAATATATAGTTTTATAAAGGATTTAAGGACTTCAAAAAAAAATTGGGCTTGAATAATAAATTGGGTCAAATTATGGGTATGGACCTTTGGTCCAATAAGTCTTGATCCAATTGATTAGGTTTGACCACGTTTTGATCAGAGTTGACCAAATGTGACTTTGATCAAAATTTTTGAATATTGGTATGATTACATATATTTTGGAATAAATTAATTGAAATAATATGCCACAAAAGTAACCTCTATTATGAAAATTAATTTATTTTAAAATATAACTAGTTGGGTACTTGTAATTTTATAAATATTGATCGATCCAAAGAAAGGTCAATATTTAATAACATTACATGTACACTTGTGATAATAAATACGTGATAATTATTTGAATTTTTTACATGTGATTTATAAATTAGCCCAAAGAAAAATTTATTTTTGGATATGTTATTATTATCAGTATTTATTACTGCATCAAGATATCACTTAAAAGTTAATATTTTTGTCTAAAGACAAAATATTAATGAAACATCGGTATCTTGAGATGGGACTACCATTATTTGAATTTATTATTGTTTTGGTTTATGTGAGATTGTTTTAATTATATTATATTTTTTGTTCAGTTGCGAATGATCTTACAAATATTACTTCCAACATCAATAATATTTCTATGTTGAATGGCACAAACTTCAAGTCTTGGAAAGAATGTCTCTTGATAGTACTTGGAGTAATGGATCTCGATCTTGCGTTAAGAGATGATTCTCCCCCACCTCTTACAGATCAAAGTACCTCTGATGAAAAGAAAAATAATGAAAGGTGAGAGAGATCGAATCGCTTATGTCTGATGATCATTAAAAAGGCCGTTCCAAAAGCATTCAGGGGAACAATTTCAGAAATGATAGTAACCGCTAAAGAGTTCCTTCAAAACATTTGTCAAGAACGAAAAGGCTGAAATTAGTACGCTCTTGACACGCCTAATTTCGATGAAATATAGTAGTAACGGTAATATCAGAGAGTACATTATGGAGATGTCTCATCTTGCCTCAAAATTGAATGCACTCAAATTGAAACTCTCCGAAGAGTTTTTTTTTTTTTTAAATGTAAGTTGGAGGACTCGAACCCGAAATCTCTTGCTTACACTCCCTCCCTCCGTACCACCCAACCCATCCCTCCCCCCCAACTCTCCGAAGAGTTACTGGTGCATTTGATTTTAATATTTTTTCCTACACAGTTTAGTCAGTTTAAGGTGAGTTATAACTGTCAAAAGGAGACTTGATTTCTAAATAAATTCATTTCACACTGTGTAGAGGAAGAGAAAAGGTTGAAACAAGATTAGACAGAAAGTGTCCATCTGGTATCAACCACTTATAATAAAAGTAAGGGACTTAAGAGAAAGAAGGAAAAGGAACTGCAAGTACAGCGCCACAAAAGAAACAACAAAAGAAATCAGATAATCAGGGAAAGAATAATTGTTTCTTCTGTGAAATTGAAGGGCATAAAAAGAAGTATTGCACCAACTATCACGCTTGGCGTGCTAAGAAAGGTATGCTTCTTAATTTGGTTTGTTCTGAGGTTAATTTAATTTCGGTACCTAGACACACATGATGGTTAGATTCTGGTGCAACAACTCATATCAGTGTGTCTATGCAGGGTTACCTGAATTGACGAATGCCTAATGATAATGAAAGATGTATCTATGTGGGCGATGGCAAAACAGTTCAAGTTGAGGCAATTGGAGTTTTTTTATATTATTGTTAAACACCAGATTTTATTTGGATCTCAATGAGACATTTGTTGTACTGTCTTTTTGACGAAATTTAATTTTTATTTCTGCTTTGGACAAATTTGGATTCTTGTTCATTGAAAATGAAAAATTTGAATTGTTTCATGATTAAAATTGGTTGGTTCTAGTTCTTTAATGCACTACGATAATCTATATTTAATTGATACAATTGTCTCATTTAATGAATCTCTGCATTTGAGTACTAGAGGAGTAAAGAGAAAATTAACCAATGAGAATTCAGTTGCATTATGGCACAAGAGATTGTGACATATCTCCAAACGGAGAATAGAAAGACTTGTGTCAAATGAAATTCTCGACTCTTTAAATTTTACAAATTTTGATGATTGTATTAACTGTATAAAGGGGAAACAAACCAATAAAAGAAGATTTGAAATCAATAGGTCCTTAGACGTCTTAGAACTTGTACATACGGATATTTGTGGGCAATTTTCTACATCTGCATGGAATGATCAACAATATTTTATAACGTTCATAGATGATTTTTTCAAGATATGTCTACAAATATCTCATTTCTGAAAAATCACAGTCACTGGACGTGTTCAAAATTTTTAAAATCGAAGTTGAGAATTAACTCAATAAAAGAATTAAAAGCGTCAGATCTGACCGTGGTGGTGAGTACTATGGTAGATATGACGGTTCAGGTGATCAACGTCCAGGACCATTTGCTAAATACCTAGAGTAATGCAGTATCGTCCCACAATACACTATACTAGATTCACCCACTACGAATGGTGTAGCTGAAAGACGAAATAGAACGCTTAAAGATATGGTAAGGAGTATGATATGTCATTCTACTTTACCAGAGTCACTTTGGGGTGAAACACTTAAGACTGCAGCATATATTATTAATAGAGTTCCAACTAAAGCAACTATCAAAACCCCTTATGAGATTTGGATAGGGAAAAAACTCAGTTAAAAGCATCTGTATGTTTGGGGGTATCCAGTTGAGACAAAGCCTTACAGGCCAAATGAAAAGAAATTGGACTCAAAAACAGTTAGTTGTTATTTTATTGGACACTCTAAAAGATCCAGAGGTTATAAGTTTTATAATCCCATAACTAAATCAATTTTTGAGACAGGAAATGCCCGGTTCTTTGAGGATATCGAGTTTGGGGGAAAAAATACAGTAAGAGACATTATCTTTAAAGAGGAATATATTAATATTCCCACGGTGTCATTGATCTTGCTCAAGATCCTATTCCTGATCTTGATCATGATATGACAAATCAAGACAATGTCGAAGAGTAAACTGTTATAGAAGAACAAACTCTTTTTCTCTAAAAACCAGTGCCATTAAGAAGATCCACTAGAGAAAGGAGAAGTGTATTGTCAGATGATTACATTATTTTTCTCTAAGAACATGAGAATGACTTTAGATTGATGGAAGATGATCCAATCAACTTCTGTCAAGCCATGAACAGTTCAAATTTTTAAAAGTGGATTGATGCTATGAATGAGGAGATTAAATCCATGAAAGACAATGATATTTGGAATTTTGTTTCATTGTTAGAAGGAGCGAAATCCATTGGTTGTAAATGGACAGTTAAAATCAAAAGGGATTCGAAAGACAATGTGAAAAGATACAAAACTCGTCTTGTCGTCAAGGAATTTACACAAAAGAATGTATCGACTACAAAGAAACCTTCTCTCCAGTCTCTTCATAGGACTCTTTGAGAATTATCAAGACATTAGTGGCGCATTTCAATCTTGAGCTATATCAGATGGTTGTAACGACAGCGTTTTTCAATGGTAACATTGATGAAACGATTTATATGGTGCAACCAGAAAATTTTGTATCAGGAAATCCAAAAAATATGATTTGCAAATTTAAAAAATCCATCTATGGGTTCAAACAAGCGTCTCGACAATGGTATTTTAAATTTCATCAAGTGATCATCTCATTTTATTTTAAGATGAATTTAGTAGATGATTGTATATACCATAAGTTCTGTGGGAGCAAGTATATTTTTCTGGTATTGTACGTTGATGACATTTTACTTGCCAGCAACGATATTGATCTATTGCATGAAACTAAGAAATTTCTAACTAAAAATTTTGAGATGAAAGATCTTGGTGATGCATCTTTTGTGTTAGGCATACAGATACACCGGAATCACTCTCGGGGTATTTTAGAACTATCACAAAAGAGCTATATCGAAAAGATTCTTAAAAGATATGACATGCAAAATTGTAAATCATGTGACACCCTTGTGGCTAAAGGAGACAAATTTAGTCTTGAATAGTGTCCTAAGAATGCTTTTGAGGAACATCAGCAGTAGAGAGTCTAATGTATGCTCAAGTATGTACGCGTCCGGATATTGCGTACATTACTAGAATACTGGATAAATATTTGATTAATCCTGAATTAGATCATTGAAAAGCAACCAAACGGGTCTTACAGTATCTACAGAAAATAAAAGATTAAATGCTTACGTATCGGAAGTCAGATGAGTTCGAGATCATTGAGTATAATGATTCCGATTATGTTGGATGCCAAGATACTATGAAATCAATGTCAGGATATATCTATTTGTTGGTTGGAGGTGCCACATTCTGGAAGAGTACTAAACAGTCCCTGATAGTATCTTCTACTATGGTTGCATAGTTTATAACTTGTTATGAGACATCCAATCAAAGAATTTGATTGCAAAACTTCGTCACAGAATTATGTGTAGTGGATAGTATTGAAAGACCACTCAAATTATTTTGTGACAATAAATCAGTAGTCCTATATTCCAATAATAACAGGAGTTCGACGAAATCTAAACATATAGATATCAAATTCCTAACTGTTAAAGAAAGAGAACAGAGTGGACAGTTATCGATGGAGCATATCGGGACAAACTCCATGGTTGCGGATCCGCTTACTAAGGGATTGCCACCCAAAATGTTTCATGAGCATACTGCTCGTATGGGTGTCATGTTATTAAATGATGTACAGTTTTAGTGGGAGTTTGATATTTTAAATGCTCTTATGATACTTTTTCGGTTATTAATGATTTAACGATATTTTATGCATAAATAAAGTTTGGATTCATTTACACTCTGACTTTGGTATGGTTTGATCTCGTGAAAATTTAAGATGGACTAGTTGGAAATAGGCATGTTTTGATTACATTACATGAAATTTCGATGCTACACATCCATATCATTATTCATGCCATTCAATTATATCAATATATGTGACCATTAATGGGTCGGGTTACGAATTTGTAACAAAGCGCTTTGATCCTATATTGGTATGATTGATGGACCGAATTGGTTACAGATACATTATGATAATGACAGTAAAATTGAGCTCATACGGTTAATTGCGAAACATAATTATAAGGTTACACATATAGGTCAAGTAGGAAATTGTTGGATTCTTAATCCAACATTGGATTTATATGTGAATAATTATGTGTTGCAAACTATCAATTAAGGTTAAATCCAATTAAAATGATCAAATATAGTTTGTAATTAATGTAACTAATAAGGTGTGAGATTTTAATGTGTAGAGAGTTAAAGGCTCCTATTTTTATGATGGGTTGAAATAGGGTTCCAAAGTGTAACAGAAATGTTACCTATAAATAGGGTCATGGTCCCCAGGTCACACAGATTCTATTTTTGTTGTATTTTCTAGTACCACAAAATATAACTATTCCCTGATATCTCATCGTCAGGAAAGATACCAGAGAGATACTAAAGGGTTCTCTCAAGGATCAGCAAATACGTGTTGACCTGAAAGACCACCCCAATACCTTTGGAGATTCATATATCAATTTGTCGATATGAATCCAAGTACGCTTCCGCATTTATATTCTAGTTATATTCAAATATCTGATATTGGGATCTTGAAAATCTTATAGGCACTTGGATCAGCAGTTGTAACCATGGTAGTTTCGGTTTTGGTGATAAGAAAGTAGAGAAGAAAAATTGTGTCTCCATCTAACTTAGATCCAGATACAACATTTGAGAGGGTATCATTCCACGAATTCAGACAAATAACGAACGGGTTCAATGAGGGTGCATTACTTGGCTCCGGAACCTTTGGTTCTGTTTACAAAGAAACACGAGAAAATGGGATGGCTTGGGCTATAAAGGTTTTCGATTTGCAGCTCGATGGTGCATTTGAAAGCTTCGACAGGGAATGTGAAGTCTTACGGCATCTTCGTCATCGTAATTTGACTAACGTCATCAGTGCTTGCTCAAATCCTGACTTTAAAGCTTTGATACTTGAATACATGCCCAATGGAAGCCTTGAGAAATGGCTTTATTCAGGCACTCAAATCTTGAACATCATGCAAAGACTAGACATTATGATAGATATAACCTGTGGTTGGAATATCTCCACTATGGTTATTCAACTGCTGTGATTCACTGTGATTTGAAGCCCAGCAATATCCTACTAGATCAAGATATGGTTGGTCATGTTTGTGACTTTGGAATTGCTAAGCTGTTGGGAGATGGAGAAAGTGTGGTACAAACAAAGACTCGCTACATTCGGAAATATTGCCCCAGGTAACTCTTCTTGATTGCAATTCCAATTTTTGATGTCAGTCAAATGATGTTTTGACTTTTAACTAATTAAAATATTTTTTATTCAGTACCGAAGTTCTGAATTCACGTTATTAATTGAATTTAGCAAACGAATTTAATTCAATATTGATGCTAGAGTATGGACTAGAAGGACTGGTTTCAACAAGTTGTGATGTATATAGCTTTGGGATCACATTGATGGAGACATTTACTAAAAGGAGGCCTAAGGATGAGATTGCTGAAGAGTTAAGCCTGCAGCATTGGGTACAAGAATGCTTACCAGATTCTGTGATTCAGCTTATGGACATGAACTTAGTTCATCTTGAAGATGAACCAGTCAAGAATAAGATAGCATGCATATCATCTATCCTGGAACTTGCTTTATGTTGTACGGCAGACGCTTCTAAGGAAATGAACATGAAAGATGTCCTAAAAGCACTCCAGAAGATTAAACTTCAATTCTCTGAGGGGCTCAAACCTTTGAAGCAGGTATATAACTGTTATATAAAGATAACTAAAAATTGCAATTTTCTTTTTGAAATTTATGACATATCAGGCAATTATTCAAAAAAAAAAGAAAGTATTTGTTGATGCATTACTTTTAAGTATCTTCTGTTTTGAATATATGGCAGAGGCGTATGGTGTAATTGTGGTGAATCCTTTCCTTTGACTCCGTGCACACCAACCAAATGCTCCAAGTTCAAGACAGGAGCAAGAATTTTTTTTTTTGGGGGTCAGAAAGGATGTTAATTTCTGTATTTTCTGATGCGGCATTGCTGATTCAGGTAGCTTTTTAACAGTGGTTTGCTCGCAATGTCATCAACAATTTGCATTTTCCTCCGAAGATATATGTTGGTGCTTAATTTTGCTACATGGTTATGTCGCTGTATCTTGTGCATGTTATCTTGAGCTTGCAAATCATATCCTATGAAAATGATCTTCAGTGAAAATGTCTGTAACTCATTTTAGGAAGAGCGAGAGTCGAGATGCATGTAAGACAGCATAAACAAGGCATGAATGCAGGGCAGTAGAATAGATTTCAGTTCAGTAATTTCTTGCCTTCGTGGACAACTCATTTATCATAAGAACTTGATAGCCTATGCAATCTCATGAATATTGTCTTTCGAAACGGCAAGTCCTAAAAGTCTCAACGCTTGGGTGATAATAATCAAAATGTAGTCACTTCAATTTTTAAAAATCGAAAATCATGCTCTAATCTAAATTTTTAAGTAGGTTTGGTAACTTAACTATTTTAAAAACTATAAGTTGATTACCCAATTTTTTTATTTGAATCAATTCAGCTTTCTCGGTAACTCTTTTTTCGGATTCTTTTTGAACACCCCTATCAAACAGAGCCAATGACCTACCATCTCCATCCGTCATGCTACGAAATGGAGGGAACATTTGTTAAATAGCTCTAGTTTGTGAGTTTACTCTTAATGGACCTCTTCATTAGACTGTTGATGATTTTTTAACGTCTCATAAATATATATGAGAACAGTTAATAATATTGCCTTTCAATCTGAGAACAATAAATAAGAAAAAAAAAGTACTGTAATGAAGGGCTAATTGCAGTTTGCACCCCCAACTATTGCGTGATCGGAGTTCGCACATTAAAGTTCTAATTTCTACAATCAACTACTTTAAACTTTTGATTCCTAGAACAATTTAAAAATCAAGCCAAGTTGGATTAAAAAACAAGAGTGGTGTGACCAGTCTACCGTTATTTTTTTTTATTGAACTTCGAATAATAGCCTTTAAACAATAGCCTATTAAAAATATCTTATGAAACCCAAAAGAAAAATAAATTAAAAAAATATAGTTCATGCATGAGAAGGTCCAATATCACCAATGTGAGACATAAATCTTCCTAGGTAGGTAAGTAAATTCATGACCAAATTAATATGTCGATAGGTTGCAATTTTTCCATTTATTTTATAATTAATTTTCCTTATTACCTTACAAAATGTGGATTAATTGTCAAATTCTACTCACTTTTGAAAATTTATAATTATTATAGGGAGTGGAACAAAATACCATAAAAAGGTGTCAATTTGACGGTAGCTACCAGAAGAGTTTGAGTGGTAACAGGAGACACGAGACCAATTGAAGACAAAATTGAAGATTGTTTCCTTATCCGATAAGGAAAGTACGGCAGAGTAGTAGCAGTAGGACTCTTTCCTTTTGTTGGTTCCTGTAGCCGTATAGTAGGAAAATAAGGAGAAAAAATAGCAGTCATCGACACAGTAAATCTTACGGGCGTACCTAAGATTATTTCTCAATTAGAGTAGTGATTGACAGGCGTACCTCAATCATCAACACAGTAAGGAGGAGTTGACTGTCATCGCTTGTTTGACAATTATAACCTATTTATTAGTTAATAATTGGAATTATCTCTGCATCGATGATCAATTAGTTGAACCATTGCTGAAGTTATTGCTTGACTAGAGCTTGGCTATTATTAATTTGATTGTAATAATTTGTCATTTAATTGTTAGTTGGCTATTTACTTTTATTCGAACAGTTTAATTGTTACCAGTTCTATAAAAACCCCCCTTTGTTAGTTTGAATTTCAAAAGAGACAAATAACCCCAATTCCTGTGGATTCGACCCTACTTATCACTATCTATACAAATTATATTTTATTTGAGCAGGTATTTATTATTGCACAGGCTCGACAACCTGTCAATTTTTTGCACCGTTGCCGGGGACTGGCGTTAGTTAATTTGTTTCTTTTTAAGTTCATTCTTGTTTTAATTTTCTGATATTTTTTTCTAATATATGTCTCGTTCATCTAGTGCAGGTGAATTGATCTTTGACCCTGAGGTAGAGAAGACCGCGCGGAGGACACGAAAAGAGACCAGACAGCTTAAAGAGGAGCAATCTAGTGCTGCATATCAGAGACTTGATCTGGAAGTTGAAGCGACGCATTCACTTGGTGATACTTCGAGTGACTCGAATCGATAAGAAATTACTATGGCTAATGCACGAACACTAAGGGAGTTGACTGTCCTTGATTTAAATCAGCAGCTATTATGCATTACTTTTTCAAGTTTGAATGATAACACCCCATTTGACCTAAAATCTGGTATAATTCATCTTTTACCATCTTTTATGGTTTACCAAGTGAGAAGTCTTATAAACACTTGCAAGAGTTCGATGTTATTTGTAACAGTATGAAACCTCCGGAAATTACAGAAGAACAGATAAAAATGAGGGCATTCCCCTTCTCTTTGAAAGACTTCGCGAAACACTGGTTGTACTACCTACCACCAAGTAGCATCACAACTTGGGACCAGCTGAAGAAAAAATTCTTAAACAAATATTTTCCTGCGTCTCGAGCTGCAAGTTTAAGGAAGGAGATATGCGGTATCCAGCAACACCTAAGAGAGTCGCTCTATGATTACTGGGAGCGATTCAAGAAGTTGTGCATCAAATACCCTCAACACCAAATAAGTGAGCAATTGTTCATCCAATATTTTTACGAGAGGCTACTTTTCAGAAATAGGAGTATAATTGATGCTGCAATTGGAGAGGCGTTGGTGAACAAGACTCCTCGAGAAGCGTAGGAGTTAATTGAAGGAATGGTCGAGAATTCGCAGTAGTTTGGTACAGGAGAGGATGTCCCGACACGCAGAGTGAATGAAGTAGAAACATCATCTATCCAACAGCAATTGACGAAGTTAACATCTTTTGTTAGGAAATTGGCTGTAGGAAATGCGCCGCAGGCCAAGGTGTGTGAAATTTGTACTGCCACGGGTCATTCTACAGAGATGTGTCCGCTGATTCAAGAAAAAAATGCAGAACAAATAAATATGGCTGGCTACGCGCCCGCGCCAAGAAAACAATATGACCCGTATTCGAACACTTACAATCCTGGTTGGGGGACCATCCCAACCTCAGTTATGGAGGAAATAGGCAATCCAATTTTGTGCCAAATAGACAACAAGGGTATCAGCAGCAGTATCAATCTCGACCACTACCTCATTCGCCGAGCTCCAGTCCATCTTTGGAAGAAATGATGAAACAATTGATGGCTAGTACTGCGTAACATCAGAAAAAGATGAACTCCAAACTGCAGAACATAAGAAATCAAATGAGCCAGATACAAGCAATGCAAAATCAGATGAATCAGATGGCAATAGCAATCAATCGTTTGGAATCCTAAGTTTATGGAAAATTGCCGTCTCAACCTGAACTGAACCTGAAGAATGTAAGTGCAATGATCTTAAGGAGCGGGAAGGAAATTCAGAAACACGAACTTGTGATTCTGAAGTATAAAAATAAAGATCGAATTGAAAAAGAGCTTGAGGAGGAAAGAATAAGAAATGCAAATCCAAAGGTAATTCCTGATTCTATAATTAAAGTTGGAACTAACTTACCATTTTTTTCGAGCAGGTTAGAGAAACTAAAGAAGCAAGATAAAGAAAAGCAGATTCTAGAGGTGTTTCGAAAGGTGGCAATCAAAATCCCTTTGTTAGACGCGATCAAGCAAGTGCCAAAATACGCTAAATGCTTGAAAAACTTGTGTGTCAACAAGAAGAAGTTGAGGGGGGATGAGTAGATTGTGGTAGGTAAGAACGTTTCAGCGATTTTACAAAGGAAACTACCACCTAAATGTGGAGATCCAGGTATGTTTACTATCCCCTATAAGATTGGATATTCTAATATCAAAAATACCGTGCTAGATTTAGGGGTTTCTATTAATGTGATGCCTAAATCAATCTATGATTTCCTAAATTTAGGACCTTTAAAAGAAACAGGGATAATAATTCAATTGGCTGATCGTACATTTGCTTATCCGGATGGGGTAGTTGAGAATGTTTTAGTGCAGGTAGATAGACTAATTTTTTCTGCTGATTTTTATGTACTTTACATGGATGATGAAAGTGCCGCAAATCCATCACCCATTATATTAGGAATGTTATTCTTGTGTACTGTCCAAACTAAGATTGATGTTAGTAAGGGTACTCTCACAATGAAATTTGATGGAGAAATAGTTCATTTTAATATTTTTGATACAATGAAATATTCTGTTAACTCTTACTCTGTATTTGCTATTCATGCTATTAATCTTTCTATGCAAGAATTTTCTGAGTTTGCTTGTAGGAGTCAATTCAAAGTTGCTACGAACAAGTATCAGAGGATGAAATGAATTTATGAGATGAAAAAGAACAGAAAATTAAGAAAGAAGGCTGCACTCAATAGCTATTTGGATCCCGAAAGAAGGCCACAGATTACAAGAAAAATTGAATTACATCCAGATTAAATAGTGGTGTTTAATGTCTAGTCAAAGATGTTAAAGAAAAGCACTTATTGGGAGGCAATCCAATTTCTTTTAGTTATTTGTTCAGTTTTATTTGATAGTTTCAATATATTTTCTTAGAGTTTTTCCAGATTTCTGATTTAATTTTTCATTTTTGATAATTAGTAGGTGTCCCCCTGACATGATACGCCCCGTCAATAGGGCGCGTGGTAAAGTGCAACTCCCAGGTTCCTCATCAGAAGGATTTCCGCCGTCATGACGCGCTCGCATCAAGTCACCTGGAGAGCTCTTCTTCGATCCTGGAGAGGACTAGCCGTCATAACACGCCCGCGTCAACAAGGCGCATGGTAACTTTTAATTCAAAATCCTCATCAGAAGGTTCTTACCCTCATGACGCGCTCGCATCACCTGGACACGTGGTCATATGCAATTCTCAAAGTGTTCACCAGAAGGGTTCTCACCCTCATGACGCGCCCGCGTCAAGGAGATGCGCTATAACTTTCAAATCTTAACTCCTTCGTCAGAAGGGTTTTTGCCTCAAACATGACGTGAAGGTATGTACAAAAAAAAAAACCCGAAACCTATTTTCTTTTTCTCTTTCTTCCTTTCTTTTTCACTCTTTCTTTCTTTCTTTTTCTTTCTTTCTCTTTTCTTTCTTTCTTCCTCCCTGTTTCCCTTGTCTTTCCCTTTCGGCCGAAACCCTACCAACTCGCGCCGCAACTCTCTCTCTCTCTCTCTCTCTTCGCCGCCGTTGCCTCAACCTCCACAAGCACCGCCCGTCTCAACCGCCATCACCTTCGCCGTCCCTTTCCTTCCTCCGTCGCACTCCGTAGCCCCGCTCGACGTCAGCCGCCCCTGTCGCTCCTGGCCGCCATTACTCCACCAGAGGGGCCACCACAACCGCTCGAAACCCTCCACCACGTACTCAGGAAAGTTTCGTTGTCCTATTTGCTTTCTTTGCTTTATGATATCCATTGAGGACAATGTCGGATTTAGGTGGGGGGGACAGCGGTGGTACTAGTATTTCTAGTTTTTAGTTTTTTGTTGTTTTTCCTTTATTTTTTTCTTTTTTCTTTATTATCTGCCTATTTTTCGTTTATTTTCTTTCTACTTTTATTAGTGATTAGCTCTTCTGTAACTACCAAGGATTGATGATGGTTGTTGACTCTAAATCTGCCTATTGTCAAGTTTTAGTAATAAAAGTGTATCAAGTTAATTCGGTTGAATCCAAACATATATCTCTTTGGTGAATATCAATAATTTTATGACTTATAATTTCTGGTTACCTTTTCTAGGCATAAGGAATAACTGTTCGGCATTTTCATGTGAATTTATCCAATTATTAACTTTAGTTCTCCATGCTTGAAGAAATGAGGCTAGCTGTTGCTATTTAATGTGATATTTTGAGTTACTTTGTTGCCTGGTTGTGAATAAAAGTTGACTGTACTCTACTAGTTATTACTACTGAGTAACCGGGGATCTTCATCAAAAGTGTTGATTTTTGCGTCAAAAAGTAGTAATTTCTATGAGTACATGATTGTGTAGCGATAGGAGCTAAATAACCGGGTTTTTTCATCTGACAAATGTTGGAATTCACGTTAAAAGGCTCTGATGGCTAGAGACTAAACCTATTATTACTCCAAAAGAAAAAAAAAAGAAAAAAAAGAGCACAAAAACAAAAACAAGTGTGTAAGTTGTGTAAATGTGTGCCTAAAGTTGGCCTTCTGATCTATGGGCTTTATATTGAGATTTTGGTTAATAGTTGGACCATTTGCTGATAAATGTTGATCGACCATTCCTTTTTCTTAGAGTAGTTAGTCATAAATTGGAGGAGTCCGAGGTTTAGAAGCTAGCCGAGGTGATGTTTCTTGGATCTTGAGCATTGAGGCTTGATAGCTGTTTTTCTTGATATATTGGCAATAAGGTAGATGGAGCTATAGCCATTGTCAGGAATTGGTGTTTGGTTTTTGCTCTCATGCTTGAGGACAAGCATAGTCTAAGTGTGGGGGGAATTGATAGGTTGCAATTTTGCTATTTATTTTGTAATTAATTTCCCCTATTACCTTATCAAATGTGGATTAATTTTCAGATTCTATTCACTTTTAAAAATTTGTAATTATTGTAGGGAGTGGAACAAAATATCATAAAAAGGTGCCTATTTGACGGTAGCTAGCAGAAGAGTTTGAATGGTAACAGGAGACACGAGACCAATTGAAGACAAAATTGAAGATTGTTTCCTTATCTGATAAGGAAAGTATGGCAGACTAGTAGCAGTAGGACTCTTTCCTTATGTTGGCTCCTGTAGCCGTATAGTAGGAAAATAAGGAGAAAAAGTAGCAGTCAATTCTGACTCCTTTTTGGCTTTGGATAATTTCGTCTTTTAGTGGCCTGGAGTCCACGTATGTTAGACACTTAGGTAGAAACAATTAATCATCTTTGGACTCAGTAATTTTCGATTATTCTTATTCTATCGTTTTCTCATCTCAATTTCGATGACAATGGCCGCAACTATTTCTACAAATTTATGTGGGTTTTTCTCATCAATGATGAATTAAATCCCTTTTTCTAGTCAAGGAACAACGGAAGGTTTGGTTCATCTAAAAATTGTAAGATCAAATTAATTTTATTTATTCCTCTTATTTGTTGGTATTTGCATATTTTCTGTTTGTAATATTTATGGTTATTTTGTTAATTGAATATCCTGGGTCCGGACGTTGAATTAATTTAGTAACCTGATGTCAATTAGAGCGTTAAATCCGTAATTGTTTAATTGCTCTAAAATAGTGGCAACTGGCACGATTAGATTCGTGTCAGGGGAATACGCAGGCTAATATAAAATAACCCCGGTAGTGTGTTATTTGGTTAGAATAGGGCTCCTCTAATACGTAAGGCAATTGGGGATTAAATCTTACCGGCGTATCTAAAATTATTTCTCAATTAGAGTAGTGATTGACGGGCGTACCTCAATCATCGACACAGTAAGGAGGAGTTGACTGTCATCGCTTGTTTAACAGTTATAACCTATTTATTAGTTAATAATTGGAATTATCTCTGCATCGATGATCAATTAGTTGAACCATTGCTGAAGTTATTTCTTGATTAGAGCTTAGCTATTATTAATTTGATTGTAATAATTTGTCATTTAATTGTTAGTTGGCTATTTACTTTTATTCGAACAGTTTAATTATTACCAGTTCTATAAAAAAACCCCCTTTGTTAGTTTGAATTCAAAAGAGACAAATAACCTCAGTTCTTGTGAATTCGATCCTGCTTATCACTATCTACAGAAATTATATTTTGTTTGAACAGATATTTATTATTGCATAGGCTCGACAACCTGTCATATGTGAAGACTGTTTTCAACAATATAATTTCAAGAGTAGATACTACTTCATTGAGATATGTTGATTGGTTTGCTGCTCCAATTTCCACTTCATATAGAAACCACAAACTCTTGCATCAGTTCCCTTTTTTTTTATGCATTTTTTAGTTTTCATACATACTCAATCGTTTTACATGCATATCACCAAATTGCACGAGACACAAATGCTTTATGCAAAATTTGAAGTAAAAAGGTAATATATTAAGCAAATTATCTTGACCTAGTACGTTAAAATATTCCATGTAAAGTAAATCAATGTTTAAGAGAGAGAGATAGAGAGACCTTTTACTTCAATTTAATGGAGTCATTTTTCTTCCTTAACATTTAATAAGACAGAAAACCTAGTACCTTAAAAATTTTGTATTTTTCTCAAATAATTAAATCGGGAATAGGGCATTAAATTTGAAGAGCGTTGAGGACATTGCTTCAACATGTAGAAAGAATTGATATAAACTAAAACTTTTTACCTATAACAATATATATTTAAGAAAGATTCAAACAATTTTTCTTAAATTACACCAAATCATGTATATTAGTGCATTAAATTATAGTTATAAGGGGCAATGATTTAAAAAATTTTGTATTGTATTTAGAGGTTTAAATGAACAATTAAGGAATAAATACAAAAAGTTTCAAGATTATCGCCACTCGCTGTACTCTTTAAGCGCAAGTACTTTAAAATGGAGTACATATACCTAGAGCTGGATGGATCGATACATATATATACAATTCATAAATAAATGACATAAGCAGCTAGGATGCAAGGCATCCTCATTTTTTCATTGTTCAATAAGAATTTCTCCAAAAAAAAAAAAGTTTCTGATAAACACAAAATCATTATCTAATAAGAATTCATCAAGTTGCCTGATGAAGATTTGGTCTAAGCGGATTTCATGGTAACGTTAACTATTTTTTTTTTTTTTTTTTTTACTAGTGGAGTCATGGCGCCTATTTATCTACTTATTCATTTCTTGTTATCAATTTTGAAGACTCTTTACAAAATTCTCAATTCCAAGTCAATTGAACTTGAACTTTCCAATAATAGCCCATATCTTGCGTCCATAAAGGCATGAGCTAATAAAGTCTAAATTCTTGGGTTTAATTGTCACATTCAAATCCTCATCAATATTCCAAAAGATTCCAAAGGAGACTTGGCGGAAGGAGCCTCGGGCACGAAAAGTTTTGTTGCCAACCTTTTGAAAAATCAGTCTATGTCAACTTATCGTTTTCTAAGTGTGCTCTGTTCAAAGCGTTTAAGATGATGGTGAGTCTTGATACTCATTTCTTGTGTTTCTCATTTCTGATGCACCAACCATAAAAATAATCATTCAGTTATTGACTAAACTTGGGAAAATTGGACAAGAAACGCACAATTTGACTACCATGTTTACATGATCGAACGATAGAATGGGATCATAGGAATCTAAACGAAATATGGTGAATATAAGCATATTAAACTTTGTAAAACGCAACAGGCAATTTAACTTTTATTCACTATGTAAGCCTCTAACCACAAAGTTTTTAGGGCATCTCCATTCTTACGTGTAAACTAAATCAGTACAATATTTATCAAGGAAACAAACAAATATAGAACTTCACATCATATAGGAAAAATATAGATCTGTGTGTAATTCGGACAAACATCAAGAGAGATAATGTACTTTGAATACCGGGCATTTGCATCATTCTACGAGTTTCCACTAGTTCCGTTTGAATACATCACTTAGAGTTTTTAGATTTTGTTTGGATTGTGATTTTTTTCAGAAAAATTTTTGCTTTTTTCATAAACACATTTATCACCTCACATATATCAAAACGCTGCACTACATTATTTTATAAAAAATTCTAAAAATAGCAATTCAAGCAGGTTGATGTCTTTCTGGAAGGGAAACAAACACAATTGTGTGAATAGCTCCAATTCTTGACTCTCCAGTCTGTGGACTAAGTCAAGAGTTGACTCTCCACTCTCCAGTCCGTGGACTAAGACAGGAAAGGTTCTTGACCGCAACTCGTCTTTCCACCCAATGAATGCCATACACAAATTAGAGTCCTTTATGATGTGCGTCTATGGTCATATGAAGTCTAATAAAAGCCTGCGAATAAACAAGGTTGAGATTAAAGGGAAAAACATCCGGAATACATGAATCGCAATTGTATATTGAGCAAATTGTTCAGCTGGCTCCTAAACTATTATCGTTATACACTTTTGGCCCCTAAGCTATAATATGTATCATTTAAGTTCTTAAACAATTTAATGTGTAATGTGCAAGCTTCTGACCTTTCTATCAACTTTTGCTATTTGAGCTAATGGAAAAAAGGAATAAAATTGTTCATCCACAAAATAAATGAAGGGATGACAGATTTTTAACTCTTCTTTCTCTTATTTCTCGCGCATTCTCCCATCCTTTAGTCCTAATTTTTATGAGATTCTATATGAATGACGATAGATAGAGTGGTTTGATCCTTTTCATTCATCTTCTCCACATTTGTCTTTTTATTAAAGGACAATTTTGCCCCTCCATTCCATTAGATCAAACAGCACAAATTGACAAAAGAGCAAAAGACTTACGCATTGCCTTGTTTAAGAGCTTAAACAATGCATATTATAGCTTGCTCATATATTTTGTGTGACAATGTACAATTTTTTATCCCACTATGTACAATGTACAATTTTGTGAGTTCATTGTAATTAATGACTTGTAACCTGGCAACGAGTTTATATTTATTCCAGCAAGGTGTGTTAGTTATAACTACATAAGCAAAAATATTTTTCAAAGCCTAAGCATTAATCTGCAGCTAATCCGTTTACCGAAACATTACAATCACACTATCTTGGCCAAGACCTGTAATTATTCTCTCTTGTCCTACTCTTCCTTTGATTTGGATTGGAAAAAAAAAAAAAAACAGGGAAATAGAAAATTTGACCCTCGTGCTTCTTCGTCAAGATAGCAGCATTCAAGGTTGAACGGGTCTTGATAAAGGCAGTGAGTGCAATGATACGTGATTATCACTAATAGACTAGGAAACGATGCACTAAAATGATAAGACAAGCGATTTAGAATTCTCCATAACTATTACTATCATTTATCATTTGAAAATAACCTGCACATCTGAGACGAAGTCCAACACGTGGCATAGATTTTCCCCTGGTTTGTGACCGTTCCTCCAATTGGTCACACACAGCTAATTCCTTAGATTATAGTTTTTAAAAAAAAGTCGGCCAAATGTTACTTTGATAAAGATGGTGTACCGAATCATACCCCTGTCATGCTGACGAAGTCCGATAGGGTACTTCACTCTTTTTTTTTTTTTTAAAGGCCAAAGCTTTCGTGCTGACTAAGCACGATAGCCAAGAATTGTGTAGTGATAGGGTGCAATTTTATCATTTATTTTATTATTAATTTCCCCTATTACATGACCCGATGTTGATTAATTATTAGATTCTACTCACTTTTCGTAATTTATATTTATTTCAGGGAGTAGAATGAAAATGCCACAACTAATGCCAATTTGACAATCATCGGAAAAGAATTCAAAAAGAAGGCACCCAAAAACATTTTTGAAACAAAAGAGACGCGAGGCCTTTTTAGTCATTTTGGCCGAAGTCTTCCCGGAAGGGGAGAGCTGCCGCAAAGGATATCAATAAAAGGGGGCAGCCGCAAAGCAGGAGGCAATTTAGAGTAGGAACTAGATAGGAATAAATAGAAAATAGGAGCAGAGGGTTTTCTCTCCTTTACCTTTAGTTTATAGCTTTGACTTCTCTTTTGGTTCTTAGTAGCTTAGCTCACGTATGTAAGAGGCAAATAAGAGCAATTGAAAGCATAGTTATTAAACCCGGCCCGACCCGGCGGTCGAACCGGTGGACCGGTCATTAGACCGGGCCGGGTTTGGAATCAGATCGTTTGTGCAAAGAGACCGTTGACTTAGTCAACGACCCGGCGGTCGAACCGGATTAAACCGGAAACCCGGCCGGTTTTGGCCGGTTTTGTCACTAACCGGATTTTGTGGAAAAATTATATTGCTATTGTTGGAACTCAAACTTCGGACCTCTGCCCCAACACTACCGCCTGCTTACCACCAAACTACTTCCAAATATGTTGATATAGTAGCTTTATTATGATATATAAATGGTTTTTCAATTCTATCTTTTTTTCTCTAAAACAAATTTATTTGGAATCTTTTAATAAAAATTTATTACCCTCCAAACTCTATAAGTTATAAAATGGATTCCAAAAATAACATATTACATGATTCATTTAAAGACAAATATTATTTTAATAATTTTTTACACTTAAAATTCATAAATAAGCTAGATAATTACACTAAATATAGATAAAATTTTACACTTGAAGTTTGGTATATTAATAAATAACTTTATATTTGATTGATTCTTATATGAATTAATTATTTTATAACAAATTAAATTAAATGAGCTTTTGTTATGGCATTATTTATTACAATTTATATCATATATCTTATATAAATAATTATGAAATATAATATTTAAATATATGTAGTGACCCATCGGTTCAACCACTCACCCACCGGTTCAACCAGTAACCCGTTGACCCACCTCCTTCGCCGGGTTCCTTCCAATGTTTTAAAACCCGGACCGTCAATTGAACCGGTGAAGTGAAAGGGTCGAGATTCAAACGGTCGGACCGGTTCAACCTCGGTTCAATGAATTTTTTTAAAAATAATTTATATAAATATATATATGCACAAAATAAGACATGCAATAGACTAATTTAAAACTTTATATGATGAAAAGTTTACTATTTTTGAATAACTTGGATTTTCAAAAATAAATTTTTTAAATTATAAGTTAAAACAAATAAATTTCATTTCAATTTCAATTATATCTACCAAAATAATCTTAAATCTATCCCAAAAATATCACAATATTTTGAAATTATACAAAATTCACGTCTATGAGGATTTGACATTGTAAACTTAAATTTTAATTTATGCCTTTGGGATTTAGATATTGCAATTTAAAAAAGAAAGTTTGGAGTTCGAAGGAAGTCAAGAGAATCGAAAATAGAAATGCAAACTTGATAAGAAACAAAAAATGAGATAAAAGTGAGTGGTTGTAGCATTAAATAATTTGGGTTAAAAAAAATAATTCTTTTTTAACTTTTTTCAAATTTGTGTTTTCAATTCGGCCATTTGACTTTCTCACTTAGTCCATATTCATTGGAAAGAAAAAAATTCTCCATATTCACATTTTTTGTCCATTAGAAAATTGTTATTAGCGCCCAATTATTTATCAATGTTCCCTTATTTAATATTTATTTACCAGTCAGTTAGGTAACAATATCCTTATTCAATGTTACTACCTACGATATTGTTTTGAGATTGTAATTGAAATTAAAATTTTTAAGTATTTTGTTTATTCACACAAATTAAAAAAAAAATCAAGGAGTCATGATGTAATGTGTACAATGTAATTATAAATATTTTTTAAAATAATAATTACTTATCAATTTTTTTCCTAAATACTTGTCTACAATGTCAATTGAGCAAGAATATCCCTACTCAATCTTTTTATCTATTATTGCATTTCAACCATTATTTTATTGTGAGATTGTAACTGAAATTAAAAGTCTAAGTATTTTTATTTATTTTCACAAATTAAAAAATCAAGGGGATTACATTAATAATCAAGGGGAGTACATTAACAAACATAGATATACCAACAATATATTTATGATGTAAAGCACAAGTGTTTCTGATGTAATTAAAATTTTTGAAAACAATAACTTATCTAAACAATTCAATTTAGTTACCAAATTAGATCTTGTTTGGATTGTCATTTTTTAAAATTTTTTATTTTTTCACAAATTTATTTCTTGATTATTTTTATTCTACACATATTAAATCGTTGTCGTACATTTTTCTACAAAAATTTAAAAAATAATTTGAAAAAGCTATTTTATTAAAGGATTTTTTTAACGGTTGTCCTAACACATTTAATACACCTAATTTATTATATATATACATATACTAACAATTATTACTATCTTTGCATTTATATATGTTTTATATACAAAGAAATAAGTTTGATGTATCTTAGGTTTAGGGTGTTTTTAGTTTTTCATTTAATAAGTTAAGTAGATATCTGCACAAAATAATCATGTCCGCTGCCTATGGTTTAGTGGTAAGGGCTTCTTATGACAAACACAAGGTTTGGTGTTCGACTCTTGGCGGCTACAATTTTGAAATCCATTTTGAAATGTTTCAAAAACCGCCGGTTCACGGTCTAAGCGGGTTTTTCCGGTTCGTCCGAGTCATCCGGTTTGCAGCGGTTCTTGACTACTCTCCGGGTTTAGCTCTGGACCGGACCGTTGGCCTGTCCGGTTCGCGGTCCAACCGGTTGAACCGGCCGGTCCGGTCCGGTTCTGAAAACATTGGTTCCTTCCCGGTTGGGTTTAATAACTATGATTGAAAGATTCCTTGTAGTTTTTTTCTTTTGACTTTTCCTTGTGGTCTGTGGTGGATTCCTCTCGCCGCATGATGGCCGCGACTATTGCTTCAGCTTTACATGGATTTTTTGCAACGAACATGAAATAATTTCCTTACTCTAGTCAAGGAACAGCGAAGGCATTGGTTCGTCTAAATTTGTGAGATCGATTTAATTTTATTTTTTTCTTTTATTTATTGGTATTCGCATATCTCTTGGTTGCAGTGCTTATGATTGTTTAATTAATTGATTGTCTTGGATCTGGATAATTAGTTAATTTGATAATCTATTGTTAATTGGGACGTTAAATCCGTAATTGTTTAATTGTCTCAAGATAGTGACAACTGGCATGATTAGATTTGTGTCAGAGGGATACGCGGGCTAATCTAAAATAATTCTGGTAGTGCGTTATTTGATTAGAATAGGACTCCTCTAATACGTAAGGCAATTGAGAAATTAAATCTTACGGGCGTACCTAAGATTATTTCTCAATTAGAGTAGTGATTAACGGGCGTACCTTAATCACCGACACAGTAAGGAGGGGTTGACTGTCATCGCTTGTTTGGTAGTTATAACCTATTTATTAGTAAATAATTAGAATTGCCTTTGTTTCAATGATCAATTAGGTGAACCATTGCTAAAGTTATTCCTTGGCTAGATTCTTAATTATCACTCGTTTGATTTTAGTAAATTGTTATTTAATTTCTAGTTGGCTATTTTATTTTTATTATTTTACTTGTAGTTGAATTCCTTTAATTGTCACCCCTTGATATAAAAACACTCCCTTTGTCACTGTGAATTTGAAAAGAAACAGTTACTCCCAGTCTCTATGGATTCGACCCTACTCACCACTATCTACAGAAATTACTTTTAATTTGAGCAAATTTTATTATTGCACAGGCTTCGACAACCTGTCATGTAGTGCTGACTAAAAGGCATTAGAAAGAGTTGATGCTAAACATCAGAAAAACTAGCTCCTTTGGTTTCCATAAATTTTGAATTTGCCCATTAACATTTCAATTCAACATCTCCATTTGTAGTTTGTACTATGAACAAAACCTTCTGCAACTTTTGGACTAGGACCCGCCCTCCCATGCAATTTATGCTCTTTCAATTCAGAAGAACTCATTATACACTTTTCGCCAAGAAGTATGACTATTTATCCAGTTATGCTATAGCAAAGAATACAAAGCAAAGATTAGGGGATAATAGAGTTAATGCAGACTGAAACTATGTAAAGAGGAGGGCGATAGACATAACAAAGTGAAATGAATTAAATAAGAAGAATGCACAGAATGACTGCTTAAACATTCAAGTGCTTTGAACTATGACCATGAACTGACAGTATCAAAGACTTTGTATACCAAATGAAACTTGAAAGAAGAATACAAGCAGACAATTTTGGAACTATGATAAACCATCTGCCAGGTATGTCTATCCATTTGCAACTAGGAGACGGATGAGCATGGGCAATATATAAGAGCTTCAACAGAAATTGCTTTACTAGAATGCAGAAATCTGTATTTAAATTAAATGCAGTGAACTATGTGGACTGTGTGAAAAGAGTCAAATGCATATACCAATAACTATGTGCCCAGTAAATTACACCTTGTACTCATGGACTCGCATCCACTTTGTTGATGACCACTTTTTCCCTCTAACAACCAGGGCAACCGCCTACAGAAGCACACCAGAAGACTCATAAACAATTTACACATCTAATAACTCATGATATGAGAATGATGTTAAAAATGGCAATCATTCAATGTAGTACAAGAAGAAGGAAAAAAAGAAAAAAGACAAGCACTTGAAAACCGGTTGAGTCCTACTGCCATCAGAACTACAGTTCAATACATACTGGAATAACCTCCAAAACGGTTTCTCCACCCTCTTCAACATCTGACCTGCTCATAATAATAAAAAAAACACCCCTGCCTAGCAAAGTCAACTCGGCGGGGGACAATTTTTTTTTTTTTAAATCCAGTCAAACAACTATGACAGCTTCTGCCAGAAAAGAATCTGTCAGACCCTTTTTTGTTTTGACTTAGCACAATAGTGTCAGCCATATAGAAAAAAAAAAGAGAAATTGCCTTACCACAGCGGATATAGTTTGGTACACTATTCTTGTCAGAGCAACATTTGATCAATATTTTTTTTAGTTTTAATTTAAGGAATTAGCCCTCACATTGCCACCAATATCCTTCACGACCAGCAACAGCCTTACGAGCAAAAAATTCGACTAGTCCTTTCTCTCCCAATATGGTAGACCAAAGCTCCCATTGTAGCTTATTTTTTAGTTTCTATATGCATGTATTCTGGAATGTATATTACTTTTTATAATCATAACTATGAATTAATATATCATATATTCTTAGTGTAATTTTTTTTCCACAAGTGAATCTGGATCCACAATGATAGGGTGTCGAACCTGTACAATAATAATTACCTACTTAAGAAAAATACAAATTTTGTATATAGCGGTGAGTAGGGTCGAATCCATAGGGATTGGGGATAACTTATTTCTTTCAGAGTCCGAAGTATGGGGGTTTTTGGAGAATATAAAATAACTAATTAACTACCTAATAAAACAACTACTAGAAATAAATAGAAATTAATCAATAACCGATACGACTCTAGCCAAAGGTTCAACTTTTCAGACACGGTCCATGCAACTGATCATCGATGCAAAGATAATTCAATTACTCATTAATAGATTGGTTATAGTTGTCATACACGCGATGAACAACCAACATTTCCTTAATTTCTCGATAGTTAAGGTACGACCGTTAACAATTTCCCTAACCAATAAATAACCCTAGGTACGACCGTATGATTTGATTACTCGATTGCATTAATAATTAAAAAAACCCAACCCTAACCAACAAACACGCTACGAGGATTTGTTTAAGTTAGATCATACGTTTCCCTAATATGAAATCAATCACGCTAGTCGCCACTGGTATTAATCAACAGAACAATTACGGATTCAATCAATTAATATGACAGTAGATTATTAGGTTAATTTGAATATCGGACCCTTAACATTCAAATAACAAAATAATCATAAGCAATTAAACCAGAAAACGTACGAATACCAATGAATAAAAGAAATAAGTAAAATAATTCGATCTCACAGATATTTGGAATCGAGTCTTTAAGTTGACCTTCGACTAGATGAAAAACTTAGCCACGTTTCATGAGAAAATCTCCACGTAATTTAACTGAGATCCAGGCCATCAAAGGAACCCAGAAAGAATAAAAACTAAACTATGCCAAAAGCTAAGCTAGAACTATTGATCCTAGCTCTCTGTACACCCCTTTCTCTTTTAAAGCCAAAGATGACTAATGCTATCTAGTCCCGTGGTCCGTGGAAACCTTTATGGTAGGAACCTGCCTATGGTAGGAATGCCGGCAGAGAGCGACACGTGTTGGGGGCAAAACGGTCCAAACGGAGACGTTAAATTGTTGGAGAGCGCGTGCATAGGGAATCAAGTAGAAGCGTGTACGGATGAAAGCAAACAGCAGACTGACTTCCGTACTATGTTATTGCAAGTCTTTCCTTTGTACCAAATATTTGGTGACCCCACTTCTTCCCCATAGCGTCTGAAGTAAGCTTCAACTTTGGCTTTCCATTATTGAAGTTCGGCTTCCACTATGGACCCGAATACCGGATGGCACAATGTAACTACATTCATTTTATATTCATTTTTACATGACATATGCATGTCATTCTTTTTAGTGGTTGCACCTTATATTCGTGAACTATCTGCAGAAAAAAAATAAAATTTTAGACTATACTAAATTTGTTATACCAAACATGTTATTCTTATTATTGTATTATTTGTTACGCCACTTTTCTTATTTTGTTAGGTCTACATTAATACAAGTTTAATTCTTATTATGTCTCGTGTATCAGAAAATACATATTATCTTATTGACGTTGATACGTCCAATAGGTAATCAAATTGATGCTAAAATTTTAGAATGAATAAGTTGCTTTTGCATAACGGTTGTAAAGGTTTCTCGAGACTTTATGAATTATTCTTCTTGCATTTGCAAAAACAATTGCAGAAGATTTTTTGTAGGGGAAACGGAGTTAAAACTTGCTATAGGTTACTTTCCTGTATTTCAATTTTATCCTAAAGGGTAATTTGCTGTTCAACCTAATTTTATTCCAATTTTATCAAACTAGTAAATTAACTTATGAAAAATAGTGAAGTGGATAATTTATGGAGGCAAGCCGTAAATAGTGGGTGGTTAACTGTAAAACGCCTTTATGTTTATTTTATTTCGATAAATAAATTTGTTTTTGAGAAAATGGTTACTCTTTCCTTATAATGCAGGAAAGCCATAAACAGCGACTGTTTTATTAGAAAACGGGCTTATTTTCTTTTTTTTTTTCGAAAAGAAAATTTGTTTTTGGAAAAATGAGTGTTAAAATAAATTTTCTTTTGATCTGATCAATAAATTTTATCTAGACATCCATACAAAAATTTATTTATCGGATAAAAAAAAATAAACCTGTTTTTGAATACAACACTAGCTCTTTATGACTTTCCGCCATTATAAGAATAGAGTACACATTTTTCCATAAAAAAAATTTATGGATAAAATAAAATTCTGCATAAACCCATTTTTCAATAAAACACTAGCTCTTTATGACTTTCCTCCATTATAAGAACACAGTGCCCGTTTTTCTCATAAAAAATTTTATTTATCGGATCAAATAAAAATAAACCCGTTTTCCAATAAAACACTAGTTCTTTATGATTTTTTTCCATTATAAGAACAGCGTACCCATTTTTCTATAAATAAAAAATTTTATTTATCGGCTAAACTAAAAATAAACACATTTTTCTATAAAATACTAGCTCTCTTTGACTTTCCTCCATTATAAGAATAGAGTACCCATTTTTGCATACAAAAATTTTATTTATCAGATAAAATAAAAATAGATCATTTTTGAATAAAACACTAGCTCTTTATGGCTTTCCTCTATTATAAGAACAGAGTACCCATTTTTCATAAACTAATTTATTTATTGGATAAAATAAAAATAAATCTATTTTTCAAAATAAGCACCAGTTACTTATAGCTTTCCTCCATAAATTATCTATTTTCTTAAGTTAATTTATTAGCTGGATATAATCAGAAAAAAAATTAGGTTCAACAGCAAATTACCCTTTACGATAAGATTGAAATACAGGAAAGTAACCTATAGCAAGTTTTAACTCCATTTCCAATACAAAAAATCTTCTGAAATTCTTTTTGCAAACGCAAGACACCTAATTCATAAAGTCTCAAGAAACCTTTACAACCGTTATGCAAAAGTAACTTATTCATTCTAAATTTTTACTATCAATTTGATTATCTGTTGCACGTATCCACCTGAATAGGATATTATGTATTTTCTGGGACACGAGACATAATAACAATTACACTTGTATTAATGTAGACCCAACAAAATGAGAGAAATAGCGTAACAATTAATACACTAATAAGAATAATAGAGTTGGTATAACAAAATTAGTATAGTCCAGAATTTTTTTTTTCTGCAGATAGTTCACGAATATGAGATAGTCCATAATTTTGAGAACTCTAAAATATATATTACAGAGATTTTTTTTGTTAGGATCCAAACACGGAATAAATAACTATTGAGATATCAAGTGCACAATAATTTAATGGCAAATAAGTCACAAGCATGAAAGATAAACGACACACAATATTTAACGTGGTTCGGCTCCACCATTGAGCCTACGTCTACGGAGAGAAACCTGTTCTTTATTATGAGAGGAAAACCCTATACAAGAATACAACTTGAACCAAGCCCAACCCTTGTATACCATCTCTCATCTCCCAAGAACTCTCTCTCACACCCCATGTATAAGGCTATATGATGCCCCTTGTGTCTCCTTGTGTGTTTCTTTTGTGTGTTTCTCTGTGTAGTATGCCAACCCATCTATTTATAGGGAACATTACTGCCAAAAAATCAAATAACAATTGGAAACCAATACTATTTCCTAAACTTGCATAGAATAACTTCTAATCCTAAACTAAATAGAATATTTCTTGACTACTACTTCAAGTAACTAAAACCAATTAGAAAACTAGTTACTTTCACACAAAATAAGAATTCTACCTAAAAGAAATTAAACCAATTTCCTAACATTTTTAAATATACGTTAAAGTTTATAAAAAAAATGCTAATCTAAATGCAATCAACAATTTTAGAGGTACAAGACAGGAGAAAGATTTTTTTTTCTAAAAATGGAAGAAAATAAATTGGCTATAATTTATTTTTTTATATTATAAGTTTTGATATATGAGTATGACATAATATGTTTTGTTGGGTACTGATAAATTGATTTTTTTTAGAAAACTCTTCTCACCTTACCACCCAACCTAACCCTCTCCTTAAATGCGTTAACAATTTCTCTATCATGTAAATCATTATAAATTAAAATTTTTTCAACATGTTAAACATGCACTTCTTTAAACTTTTTAATCTATATATATATATTATTCTGTACCACAATATATAAATATATACAATATATAAATATATACAATATTATTTTAATTTGAAATATAATCCCGTGCATAGCACGGGTCAAAATACTAATATATATGTATTGCAGAAGGAATTTTGGATAAGGAGCTTTCCAAATTGTCATGTTGTATGAATACTATTTTATTACAATTTTACATTTCTAAAATTAAGAAATGTTTACCTGACAACTAATCCTATAACTGGTCGTACAAATCCTATAATCATGCTCATGTTTGTCCCACATTTCCCTCATGTTTTCCCTTCTAACCCATAAATTAAAACTCCTAAATTTTAACTAACAGATAATAACCACCCATGTAAAATGATATCTGCAAATTTCAATTAATGTCTCACATTTACTGCTGATTTTACTGAGACTAATAACTAACAGTTATTACTGACATTCACATCTTACACTTATCACAATACTCATAGTAATAACTAACTGTTAATTTAAGAAATTCGTAACTAGGAAAGTCACATATCCAAAATTTAGGAGCATGTTTCAATTATAATTTTCACAATTCAACGTATTTTATAGTCATAATATAGTTTACTCTCACAATCATTTACAAAACTGATGCTCACTAATCCAATTCACCCATTTCATTTTTCATCATATAAATTCAATACAGTGAAAAAATTATGTTTCATACATTCACCATAGATAAATCTCAGTTACAAACATTTCAGTCAGTGACAAAGCCAACATTTTATTTTAGAGGGACTAAAATGGGTACTCTGTTTTTATAATAGAGGAAACCCATAATGAGTTACTGTTTTACTGAAAAATTGATTTATTTTTATTTCATCTGATAAATAAATTTGTTTATGCAAAAATGGGTAATCTGTTCTTATAATAGAGGAAAGCCATAAAGAGCTAGTGTTTTATTCAAAAACGAATTTTTATGCTTTTTATCCGATAAATAAATTTGTTTATGTGAAAATTGGTGTTAAAGAGGTGGTATTTGATGAAAAAATGATACTTTACGATACCAATGGATAACAGTTCAAACACAATCATAGATTTGACATTTTAAATAGTGAAGAATCGGTTCCGTTTGGATTAGATATTTTTCGGGATATTTTTTTAAAAACAGCACTATAGTCCTTCAAACATGAACTACAAGTATTGTACGTATCTACTATTATTTTCCCTTTTAGACCATTCCTTTTGACTTATGTGCTTTCTCGTAGAACATTTTCATTCATTTTTTTAAAAAGCAAAAAATATTAATTAAATATGTACAAATCGAAAAAAAATACTATTTTAATTATTGTCACTTTGCTCATATGTTGCAAGACTGATAAGAAAACCGTGAAGCGTTGCTATTTTTATGAATGATAACTTTTCCTGTAAATGGCTAGCTCTTTATGGCTTTCCTTTATTATATGTCAATGCACCTGTTTTTAACGACCATTTTACATCTCATTTATTTAGTACTTTAAATAATGATATTCAGAATGTTTCTTTCCCTTTTATACCAACTACTTTAACTTGTGGATTTTTGTGCTCTGAGGAAAAATGTTTTCACTTTGTTTCTTTTAAAACTCCAAAAGAAAAAATTAATTTCCCTACAAATTTCAAAAATACTTATTTATTCACATACGATCAAGTATGTATACAAGTATATTAACAGTACATACTAAGTAAGGTACTCAGTTTTAATCATTAATAATACATTTTAGTGTTATTTCAAATAACACTAAAATATGGCCTTCGTATAAGTTTTTTAAGCATAATACAATATTTTAGCCATACATTAGCATATTTTTGTCATTAATCAAATTAACTATGTTATCAGTAAAAATCACTATTTATGTATACAAACAAACTTTTACTTCAAATAAACTTACACCCTCAAAAGTCAAAAGTATATTTGCGATATACTTTTGTAATTTATCTCTTTAAAAAGTATGTTTCATATTACTTACAATTTACCTTTTCGATTGCAAAACTTACTAATTTATTACGTTAACTTACTATTTTAGATGAGAAATTTAATCCCTTATTTTTACCTATTATCCTATTCAAGTGGATAGGTCTAACGGGTTATCAAATGATCGCTAAAATTTTTATAACCAATTACATCATGTCTAAAACTATTTTGTTTACCGTAACGATAGTTATGAGACCATTTTACCGGATGCTTAAGCTGAACACTTGGGTACTAAATTTATATGTGTATATAAATATATTGAAGGCTTCAATATCTTTGTGTTTCGCGTTGCTGTTGAACTACTACGTTTACCTCTGCTCCACTTTTCCTTCTTTCAAGTTATTATCCCTGACACGTGTGACATTTACATTTATTATTTGTTAAAACTTAAGTACCTTCTTTACGCATATTTCTTTGTCCAAGGCATTTCCAATATTTTTCCGTTCCTAACGGGTACAACTGCAAATGCATAAATGCCAGTGGTTCTGACGTGTAATTACCCTTCCCTGCCCCAACCTACTGATTTGGAAAACGGAAGTCCGAACTTGTGCTTTTTTTGCTTCTGGCCAAAGACCAAAATTTGAGATTTGCTCTTCACGCGTTCTCCAACAATTTAACATCTCCGTTTGCAATCCATCCACCTGCAACACGTGTCGGCCTCTGGAGGCCTTCCTACCATAGGCACGGTCAACGCGTTCCTACCATAAAGGTATCCCTGTACGTTTCTTTTCCAAAGAATCACTAATGATCAATCTTTTCCGCGTGGTCCCTGCCGAAATTGAAGTAAAAGAGTACAAGCCGTGAACTGCCTGGAACGGTTGTCTCTGACAACCGTCCAGGCCCTCGTCCGTGAACTGAAGCCCTGCCGACTTTTTCTCCTTCTTGTTTCCTATTGCTAGGCAAAGACTTCCTAGTAAGAGTCCTAGTCAGCAATTCTTCTAATCAGCCAAAAGAAATGCCATCCGTTGTAGCTTCATGCAGGCCAGTTTTGTGAGGCTTTTTAGACTCTTTTACGTGTGGGGCAATTTCCTTCTGCAGGTCCCTTTTTTAGCACTTTTCAAATTGCTTTCCTGTAGATAGGTCCAAATACCAAATATAAGTATATATCAACAATTTAAAATACTATTTGGCAAGAACAAAGGGAAAATTAATAATAAAATAACTAACAATTAACACCCTATCACATAATTTATGATACAAAAACTCTATTCAATTGTGTGGATGTGATAAAGTCACATAATTCTTAACTCCCTAAGATGTCATTTTTATACACTTTTAGCTCCCGAGCTATAATATGTACCATTTAAGTCACCAAACAATTTAACGTGTAAACTTTTGGACTTTCTATCAATTTTTGCAGTTTGAACTAATGGAATAAAGGAATAAAATTGTCCGTCCACAAAATAATGAAGGGACAACAAGCTTTTAGCTCTTCTTTCTCTTATTGAAGTTTTCAGAGACATAATAATTTTAGCTTGGCTTGGAGTAGTATATACCTTTTATCATTCCTTGAAAATTGTTATACTCAAAATGCCACAGAGAATGGTGAAACACTGGAATTGCTTGTCATATCAATTACTCTACAAAACATAACAACGAAAGTTGAAGAAAAATACATAAAAACTAGTCTGAGGAAATTGAGAAGGTTAAAATTGAGAATGTTACTAAAAATAGGATAGGATGATAAATGAGAATTTGTAATCTTGGGCAGTAATTAAAGTGTGTTTTTAATACTTGGAAAAGCATTCTGTAATAATCTACAATCAAATGATAAAATTTAACAAGACCTTAGTCTGTAAATAATATAACTAATTTTGAAAGTATTGAAGTAAATCATCTAGAATACATGCCTGGCAATTCTGTATTTAGTCTAACACTGCACAACTTCCTATCCCTCTATTTTGTTAGTTCATTGTTATTAATGACTTGAAACCTAGAAACGAATTTGTATTTATCGCATCCTCAAGGTGGATCAACTACAAACCATAAACAAATATATTTTTCAATAAACACACCCAATAGATTTGAGACTTGGACTCTCATGGTTCTCTGTCAAGATAGCATCCTCAAGGTTGACCAAGTCTTGTTAAAGGTAGTGATTGTAATGATATGTGATTATCACCAATAGACTAGGAGAGCATGCACTAACGTGACAAGACAAGCAATTTAGAATTCTCCATACCCATTATTACTACTATTTGGAACTAACCCAATGATGTCCAAAGAGAGGAATTAATCTTCCCCCAGTGGGCATTTAATTCCTAGCAAGTAAGGGACAACAAAACATCAGTATCCAGAGAATAGAGCAGCAGGTCTTCATCAAGACAGCGTCCTTAGTGAATGTGGTCTTCATCAAGACAAGCTGCTTAAATTGTCCAAAAATACTGGGAAAGACCCAAAGAGATCGAGAATACACTTGAATTGGTTGCTTGGGTTACATTCCATCAATGCTAAATGAAAGAGATCGAGAATACACTTGAAAATCTACCATGACAATTGTCAGCCGTGGGGTACAAATGACAATTTCACACTTACGAGTCAATAGTTGGTATTTAACTTAGTTTTAAATTGTGAAAAATTGAAAACATATGTCTCAGAGATAGAGTCAAGGCTATATTTTTTATTCAACCTGGTTATCCAGTTTTGCAATTGAAATACGACGACGACATGTTGTGGAAAAATATTAAGTCAACCGCAAGTATGTGCCTATATAAGTGCTGCCCAAGGTCACAATGTACTCATGTTCTATATTTGTTTGGCATTCCTCAAGTTTTATTTACCTCTATATAAGCAATGCAGAGAACTTATTTTCTTTTCGTTGCAGCCTTGCTACTGTTGCACTTTATAACAACAAGCTCAGCTAGCGCAAGTGTTGCCAACAACCAGAACAACACTATCGATCTGAATGCACTTCTAGCCTTCAAATCCACAATTTTCGATCCTCAAAGGATCATCCCAACCAACTGGTCCACTTCTACCTCTGTTTGCAACTGGATTGGTATCACTTGTAATGCTCGTCATCATAGAGTTGCAGCCATTGACCTTTCTTACATGGGAATTGCAGGAACTATACCTCCACAGTTGGGTAATCTTTCTTTTCTCGTCAGGTTGAATGTTATGAATAACAGCTTTCATGGACATCTTCCAACCGAGCTATCTCGTCTACGCCGATTGAAGTACATCAACTTGGAAGATAATGCCTTTGAAGGAGAACTACCGTCATGGTTGGGAGGTTTAACTGCACTCCAATACTTATCCTTCCGAGATAACGGATTTTCAGGTTCATTATCAGGCAGGCTCTCTAATTTCACAAATTTAGAGACCATCAGGTTGGGTTTCAACTTTTTTACTGGAAATCTTTCAGAAGAATTCAGCGCTCTACCGAAATTGACAGTTTTGGACATTCAACATAACCAACTTGTTGGCCCTCTACCATGGGATTTGTTTAACCTCTCCTCATTGCAAATTATTAGTTTTACGAATAATAGCTTATTGGGTTACCTTCCAGCACATATCTGCGATCATCTCCCACAACTTAAAGGGCTTTACTTATCATGGAATTACTTTGAAGGTGAAATTCCATCAGGCATCGGAGAATGTTCAATACTCCAAGTTTTATCCTTGTCTTACAACAAATTCCGAGGATATATACCAAAAGAAATTTGGAATCTAACCACTCTTACACAAATAATTTTGGGTGGGAACGACCTGACAGGTAAGTGCCGACTTGACTTTGTTTTGGGTGGGAAAAATTCTTGTGTATTTCGAGCACCAATTGATCACAGATTTAAATGCTTGCAGGGTGTGGAGAAACACTTAATGTTTAAGTAGATTAAGTTCAAACTTAAATGTTTAAGCAGACTGAATATAAGCAAAGGTTCCTTCTTTTTGCATTCTTTGTTCATCAATGATTACATGGGGATGTTTGAAATATTTTGGTTAAGCCGCTAACTTGTTACACCAATGGCCTTGCCGGGTTGATGTCTAGGCCGGGATTAATGACTATGCCAAACACACAATTTTGTTTGATGTAAGAAATAAAATTGTGAAAGAAGGATCAATTAACAATATGTATACTAATGGGGTAGAGTAGTCTTTTTGTACAAAACCATTGGTTCTGATGGATTACATCTCTCTTGCCTTTGAATCCAAAGCATAAGGATGTTAAAAGTATATTTTCAAGCCACATGGGTGGTTTTGAGTAATTTCCCCTTAAAATTTTTGGACATTTGAAACTTCATGGCTTTACCGTCTATGAAAGAAAATGTAAAAAGTATTAATTTCGATATTCATATTTAGATTTTATATCAATTTTATTTCTAATTTATGCACACATTTAAAAATCCATTGACATACGCATAGAGATTGGCACCAAAATGACCTCCAATTTTTGGAAGTGTATGTAATCGTCATTTTGCCAATATTTATGAGAGATTTACATGATACTGTTTGAAACTAAACTGAAGATCCTTAGAATTCTGAAATGCATATATGTTATATACATATAATTATGCCATGCCGTGAATTATATTTATCATGATGCCATGACTTTTGAGCAGGTGAAATTCCAAAAGCCATTGACAATCTCTATAATTTGGAGATACTAGCCATGGAGCGTGCTAATGTGACAGGTAAAAATCTTGATACATTTTGGCATGAGATCTATTTAATTATTCCATCATTAGAATACTTTTCTCAAACTTGAATTTGAGCCAAAACGAATGGACTCTTTTTCATACGTCAATTGGTCAGTCATACTAGTGCACTGCATAAGCCAAAACGATTTTGATCAGCTTGATCTCAATATGCTACAGCCTACATCTATAACTCAACTTCAAATTTCAATTGATTGCACTTCAAAAATAGAGATACTGATAGGGGGCTAACAGATTATACAATGGGAAAAAGGAAGATGAGGAAGTACTTAGAGAGAGGGTACACATGGTCGAGGTTCAACAGGGTCAACTGGTCTGGATTTCGTTTGCCCCTTTTGACAATGTCATGTTATTTCGTTTGCAACATTGTCTCAAAATGTTTTGTCATTTCCAAAATTGTCAATGAATTATACCACTTGCTTTCCAGTCTTTACCCCTGAATTAGTTGGCATGCTTCCTCTTTCATTAAATTTAGCTACTTGACTTTAGATATGTGAGATACAAAAGTTTTGCCATGTTGTCATGCTTTGGTTACTACTCATCTAGGCAAAAATTCTACAAAATGGTATAGCAGTTTGTACCAATGAGTACGGATCAAGTACATGGAAGACACAAATACAATTACTGATGTCAAAGTGGTTTCGATCAGGCACACGAGCTGTAAATTTTATCGAGAGACATAAGGCTCAGTACAAGTTAAGAGTACCAAGGTGCTGTTGTGATAGGGTTGTGGGGCCCAAATTGATTGAACATAAAGATGATTGAAAGAACTGAAAGTGCAGGGCTTTAAGTATGGTGGGCAGAGTTGGGGAATTAAAAAGATAACTTGTTAGTCGTTGAAGCACTTGACGAGGACAATTAAACCAGTCATGGGTAGGAGGAAAATGATCGTAAATTAATATGTACAATTAATTAAACCAATCATAGGAGAGATGATTATTAATTATTAAATTAATAAATTGTAAATGAGTAAACGAATGGTTAATTAATTAGTTGAAATGGAATATGATACGCGTGGGGTGTGTATATATAAATAATCTCAACCTCAAGTTTTAAATTTGTAACTTTCTAAATACCTCATACACAACTGTAAGTATACAGATCATATTTGAGTATATGATATTAAGAATCGATCACACAAATAAGAGTGATCAATTATCGATACTATTCGAACTCCTTTATTATTATTTTTTTTTCCGGAAACGATAGAAGATGAACTCCTTTATTATTTAGACGCTCACTAATACAAACATATAATAAAAAGGAAATAAATCAATAATATAAAGCTCCTAGGGAATGGAATTCATAACCATTTTTAGCTAGCAATATTACTTGGGCAATTGAACACTAGTACCTTGGTTAGTTATGACTTAATTTCCTTATGCACGTGAAATCTATTTTTGTAGTGAATCAACTATACTTATAACCAATCTATATCTACTCTTGTGGTTGTGAAATTCGTTACAATTTCATGAGCTTCTATGAAATTACTATAAAGCAAGTCATAAAGGTAGACATCTACTCTCGTAAGTATATTTTTTAAATTTAGTACTTTCTTGAACTAACATTGAATTACAACTTTTATTGATAATCCAATATCTTTAAATAATCACAACTAATAGCCAATTAATCCTGATTATAAGAATCAAAAGTACTAAATAACTTACTCAAATAGGGAAAAGGAAAGGCTCAATTATTATGCAAGTCGTTCAAGTTGTGCTGCTTTTCTGACTCAAATCCGGCCGACAATCCGTGCACAGATTGTTGGAGTCGGCTAGATTGCTCCCTTGTTTATGCTGAAAAATTGCAGGAAAAATACTTCCAAAGTGGTTCCACGAGGTGATCCATGGACCTGAGGTCCACGGATCCGTTCACAGATCCATCCTTTTGCTCTGTTCTTCATTAGTCTTTTGCCCTCTGCCTGCAATTCATTCTGCAGGAATCCGAGCCCAGGTTCATGTGGAAATTTCTACTTGAATAAAGCTCAATTAGCTTTTGTTTAAAAAAGCAAATTTGTAGCCCTTTTTGATAGTTTTCCAATGACTCAAGAATCAAGTCATTTTGAGATTTGGGAACTGAATTATGATGAAAATACTAATGATTGGTTAGATATCATTATATGAGAAAAGCACTTCAGTAATTCGGATTTTTCGCTATGAAAACATGAGAACTGGATCTTGTAGTTCGCATAAGAATTGTAGTCCTTCCTCTTAGCTTTAAAATGATTTAAAAATCATCTCAATTCAAGTTTTGTAACTCAAGCTATAGCCAATGTACCAAAATACATCTTTGCTGCCAATGCTTTTCTTCTTGTTTCTTGATTGCATTTCATCCCTTGCTCCTTCATGTCACATGATCTCCACTTAAAATCATCAACAATCATGCAAGTATCTTCTCACTTCCCTTCAATTGATGATTGAATTATCAAAATCTATAAAAACATGAAAGTTCCGCACTTAAGTCCATAGAAATGCAAATTTTCTCACTTAACCACCAAAATGCAAAAACCTAGTTATTCGACTTGAACTTGAATGAAAACACACTAAAATACACATAGGTAACCATACATAAATATGCAAAACAAGCACTTATCAGAATATTTGTAGGAGAAATGATATGTTGTTGCATGATTGTTCATTATATTTGTGGGCATAACATAAAGAAATTTTTTAAAAAAAAAGCATTTGTAATAGTATTATACCAAATTAATGCGAATGAGTTGATGACATAATAACTGGTGTGCATATAGGTGAAATTTAATTAGACCATATTTGTCACTTTTAAATTTTCAACATTATCATCACGATCACTTCATTATATTTTTATCATTTGATCAACATGTTGCCTGTGTATTGTCCACCAATAGCACAACTAACTTTCACCGCTAACCAACCACAAACATTATAATTACCAAATTTGTTAAAATAATATTAAAAAATCTTTTAAAAGATCAAAGTTTTTTCATTTATTAAATTTTTTTACTGATTTCTTCCATATAAAAAATGATTTTTTTAAATTGCACGTAAATTGAGTGTGCCCTTTATCACTAGTAATGCTAATGGTATTCGTACTAATGTATACATGCTTGAAATCACATATTCGTATTGATTAGACTATATAGTGATACAGTTAAGAATACTTTTTAATAGGTGTAAATACAAAAATATAACTCCTCATTGTCTATTCTAAAATCTTCACATTTTTTCTTACCAATTTGATTTATCAGGTATAATACCTCAAGAGGTTGGTAATCTTAGCAAGTTGGAAGTACTACACATGGGAGAGAATAGGTTAAGAGGTCCCATCCCGCTGAAACTTTTCAATAGTTCAACTGTACAACTTATTGCTCTCACGGAGAATGATTTATCAGGCGAGCTTCCATCAACTATAGGTGCTTTCTTACCCAATCTTGAGGAACTCTACCTTGAGGGAAATGAATTCACTGGAACTATACTAACGTCCATCTCAAATGCTTCTAGGCTCAGAATGCTACACCTTGGTATGAACCATTTTACTGGTGCAATTCCTCATTCTCTTGGAAACATGAGATTACTGGAACAGTTTGCTATATGGCAAAATAATTTTTCTGAGGACTCGCTATCCAAAGAGTTGAGCTTCATCATATCCATATCAAACTGCAAACACTTAAGAAGGTTGTGGATAGGTAAGAATCCTCTGAATGGCTTCCTTCCAAAGTCTATCGGAAATCTTTCTAGCTCACTCCAATCCTTTCATGCAAGTAGTTGTGGAATCAAAAGTGAAATTCCAAGTTCGATTGGTAATTTGAGCAACTTAGTAGAACTGTTCTTTGAAAACAATAGTTTGACAGGGTTAATTCCCACTACAATCAAATGGTTCTTGAAGCTTCAGAGGATAGATCTAAGCGACAATCAAATACTAGGTGCTATTCCAAGTGAGTTTTGTAATTTGCTGAACTTAGGAGAATTAAGACTTGGACAAAATATGTTCTCTGGTATGGTGCCTTCTTGTTTAGGAAACGTTACAACACTCAGATATGTTTATCTCAATTCTAACAATTTAAGTTCTATGATACCAAAAAGCTTTTGGAGCCTCAGATATATTTTGGAGCTAGACATGTCAGGAAATTATTTGACAGGTTCTTTGCCTGCTGAAATTGGAAACTTCAAGGCATTAGTCTATTTGAACCTTTCAAATAATCAATACTTGGGTAGGATACCCAGCACTATTGGAGCACTACAGGATTTGCAAGAACTCTCCTTGGAACGTAACAAGCTACAAGGATTGATACCAGATTCCATGAAGAATATGTTGCAGTTACGGCATTTGGATCTATCTTTTAACAATCTGGAAGGTGAAATTCCCAACTCATTACAGGTACTGCCAGATCTCCAATACTTTAATGTGTCCTACAACAGATTGAGAGGACCGATTCCTCATGGAGGGCCGTTTGCAAATTTCACGAACCTATCTTTTCTCTCAAATGAAGCATTGTGTGGCGGTCCTTGGCTCCAACCTTGTGCAAGTACATTTGAGCATGAATCAAGGACAAAAAGGATAGTCATGATTGTTCTGTTGACATCAGGATCTGTCATATTAGCCTTGGTGATTTCAATTTTTTTGATGAGGCTAAAGTTGAGAAAGAAAACTCTAGCTCCGAATCAGAACTTGCTTCCCATGGCGACATTTGAAAGGGCATCCTTCTATGAACTTAGACAAATAACAAATGGATTCAGCGAGAGTAACTTACTTGGCTCGGGGAGCTTTGGTTCAGTTTACAAGGGAATTCGCGAAAATGGGATGGTTTGGGCCATAAAGGTATTCGATTTGCAGCTAGAAGGTGCATTTAAAAGCTTTGATCGAGAATGTGAAGTCTTAAGCTGCCTTCGTCATCGAAATTTAACTAGAGTAATTACTGCTTGCTCTAGCCTTGACTTTAAGGCTTTGGTGCTCGAATACATGCCCAATGGAAGCCTTGAGAAATGGCTTCATGTAAACCGTCATGTCCTAAGTATCAGGCAAAGGTTGGGTATCATGATAGATGTGGCTTGTGGTTTGGAATATCTCCACTATGGCTATTCAATGCCTATAGTTCACTGTGACTTGAAGCCTAGCAATATTCTCCTAGATGAAGACATGGTTGGACATATTTGCGATTTTGGAATTGCGAAGTTGTTGGGAGATGGAGAATCTGTGGTACAAACAAAGACTCTTGCTACATTTGGATATATTGCCCCAGGTGACTTTTCTTGATTCCAATTTCAAATTTTTTATGTCATTCAAATTAAAGTTTCAACTTTAATGGCTAGTACAGTATGTGAAATTTAAAATTTTTGAAAATATGTAAAATTGGTGAACTGGTACTAGTACTTGACTTTAACAACTAGTTTCAAATTTTTTGATGCTAGAGTATGGACTGGAAGGATTGATTTCAACAAGTAGTGATGTTTATAGCTTTGGGATTATATTGATGGAGACATTTACAAAAAGAAAGCCTAAGGATGAGATGTTTACAGAAGAATTAAACCTCAGGCGTTGGATACAAGAATGCTCACCAGATTCTGTGATTCAGGTTATAGACGCAGACTTGTTTCATCCTGAAGATAAAACGGTACAAAGGAAGATTAAATGCATATCGTCTATCTTGCAACTTAGTTTAAGTTGCACGACAGATGCTCCTGAGGAGAGAATAAACATGAAAGAAGTTCTAGGAGCATTGCAGAAGATCAAACTTCAGTTTATCAAAGATATCACGCCTTAAAATAGATAGTAATAGGAAAATAGGATAAGTTTTTATTCATAGCATTTCGGTAAGATTTAATTTTCAGTTTTGGGACTTGTGACTTAAATCTATAGAGTCCAGGCATTTCTGTATTTGATGCCTGGTGGATGGATGGGCCATGGATCCATGAATGGTTGATTTCCTGTTTGTTACTTGGAAACGTTTCGGTTATAGATTCAAGTGAGCCCATTCTGTGCTTTAATATTTTGTAAAGGATTCTCTCAATGGATTTTGGTGTTGTTTAGTAATACCTCTATTTTGCTAATTTTGGCAAAGGTGTTGATAGTATTACAATAAATTCTTGTCGACTGTGTAAACTTATTGGCCAAAACTGAAACATATGAACAAATAATTTTAGGCTACAAATGAAAAAGATAGACTTTCTAGAGGTATAAACTGCAATCAAAAGACGTACAATACTCTTGAATGCTTAAACAACATGGTTTACGTACAATACTTCTCAAAAGACGTTCGCACTAATTCTGTTTCAAATGAACTCAGAAAAGCGAATGTTAGATTTTTGATGCATTTGTAAGGTACAGAAGATAACTAAAGTCCAGTTGAGGAAATTCTAGTGGCATGATGAATTGATATTCTTCTTCGTTGGACCGCATTAATACGTGAAACATGAACTGGATTCATACAAGATTGCTCTAGTCTAGTGCCTTTTGAGTCAATATTTGAAAATACAAACTTTTTTAAAGGCTCCTCTTCTCAGATTGCAGTCTTTCTTGAAAGGAAATAGCACAAATAAATAAATAATGCGCCAATTCTTGGCTTGAGACTGAGTCAGAAGTTCTTCGGTGCCACTTTTTTCTTTCCACATAATAGTATGCTTAGACAAATTATGGCCCTTTGTGGTATGAGACAAAAAATTGAAAGATATATTGATTACTCAAGCTAAGAGAAGAATGACTAAACGAGAGGAAAAAATGAGTTTTCAAATAGAAAGTAACGTTATATTTGTCTGAAGATTCGAACATTTGAAAATAGACCTGATTATGAAATTCTAAAAACACCAACTACTCAAAGACAAAGTTGGATTACAGAATGACTAAAATGTCACAAAATTATTGTTATAGACTATGTTGTAAAACATTCCAAACTTTAGGGGGCATAGTGCATTTAAAGAAAATTCGAAGAAAAAGAAATGACTGCATTTGATGTAAAAGCAAGAACAGCTGTTACGATTTCTTTTTAGACATAGTCATTCACTACAATAAGATTATCCTAAAGCTCGTGTATTGGTGATTCGACATGTATCAAAACCAAGTATGGTTACAAAGAGAAAGAAATAAGGGTGCATGCAGGGGGTAAAAACACAAGTGATGCTAGAGAGCTCATGGTGCAATTGGAACTTGAAATTGCAGAGGCATGTAAGAAAAAAGATAATAACTACAGCGTAGATTTTTTTTTTTTTTTTTTTTTGTGTGCCGAGGGGGTGGTGGGGGAGGGAGGGGAACACCTGTAGCAGGTCTAGGTCTTGGGTCAAAGTCTCGAATCTATTTCTCGCTTCTTTCCATCCAATTAACAGGAAGGATATAAGAAAAAAGAAAATAATTGCTGCGGGTCTAAGTCAAGATAACTCAAATAATTACTTATCTTTCTCCACACTTCACTTTAGAATAATTGGATGAAAAGAAGAGACATAGATTTCGACCCTTGTAGTCTTCGTCAAGATGGCAATATTAGGTGACTTTAATATCACTATCACCTCAGATTAGGGGAACATAGACTCAAATGATAAGAAAAGGGGTTTAAATTTCTCCATAACTTTATATCACTATCTGGAAAGAAGAACCCGCTTACCACGAAGTCCAACATGTGGAAAAAATCTTCCTTGGTAGGCAGGTAATGTCTAGCAAGTAAATGATTGAAATGCACGTAGACTCTGAGCAAATTAATTTATAAACAGAAATTTATTTTGGTCGATTTCTTTCTTTAAGATATATCAATAGATAGCACTGGCTGTAGGTTATTTCTTGCTAGTCGCTGCATACACATACAAGCATGTTTCGATTCATTATTATTTGAAATTTTTTTTACTTGAATCACAAATAAACTTTTTAATAATTTTTTTGTTATCTCAATCATTATTTTTTTCACGTACATCATGCCATAAGAAAGTGTCATAATAATTATTCTAAAAATGTCATTACCTAACTCTACAGTTAAAAGCAATTGGTTCGTTATGCACTTATTTGATTCTTTGACAGTTTATTTTTCTAGTTTTAGGTAGAATTTCATTGTTTTTATCCCCTCTCTTTTCTTTGATTCATCCTCCACTGATAACCTTCTAAATCTGAAATCGAAAATAAATATAATGAAACTGGCTCTAGTGTAGTCTAATTAACCTAAACGCACTGATCATACAATAGACTGAGGTCATGCAATGTACTATAAATTCCACGTTTTCAAGTCCTCAGTATTATTGTTGAAGTCTTTCGTCCAAAATAAAGACTTTGGCATCATCTCGGTGGAATACCTTAGATGGCCTATAATTAATTATTTAATCCAAGAATTGTTGCATTTCAATTGATAGTGATCAAAGCTGACGAATACCCAGTACGAGTTAAACCAAGTTTTCTTATTAGTTGGTTGCTTGGGCTAAATTCCTTTTAAGACAAAATGGGCAGAAGGTACTAAGAAAGTACTACGGTGCCAAAATCCCATTTATTCACATATTTATTTTATTTTAAATTGTTTAATTATTAATACAAGTAATAAATAAATAAATAAATAGAACATTTTAGACATTAATTATTCATGGTGCAAAATAATAAATTTGAATATTATGCGAAATTTGAGAACAGCTATGAAAAATTTAAGAAGCCTGTAACAAACTAACGGGATGAATAAATGAAATAAAAAGTGAGAGAAAAAGAAGAAAAATAAGTTTAATCAGTTTTTGCATGTTTTCTATTACAGAATTCCTACTACACATCTAACACAATTTCAATCTAATTTGCAAATCATTTCATTTTAAAATTCTTAGTTTTAGTATTTATAACTTGAGGTACTATAATGATCCAAATTCGAATTATTATAGACCAAAATTGAAAAGTCAAAACTGATGACTAATGGCAATTTGGTTATTACTATTGGTAAAATCAGAAACATTGAGAATCTAATTTGTTTTAGTTGAAATATTAGGACCAATTTGGTACGCGAACCGAACATTGATGATTAATAGTGCATTTTTCGCTTTATTTGATTCCGTGACTTGGGCTTGAGCACAATCACATATGGGGGTAAATGTAATTTGGTCAACCGAAGGGCTCATTTGGTCATTTAACCAAAAGATAAACGTGATTAACCCACTTATACCGCAACGGATCTTCTGTCCCAAATCCTGTACCAAATCCTATCCCACCTCTTCTAATCTTGCCAAGTGTCCCTTGATAAACCAAACTCTCAAACAACCCAACCCGAACCATGTTAAACTGATTAATCGATTAACTGGGCAAAAAACCTTTAATCTCTGCAGACCAAAACCGATTAAAATAATAACTGCCCCACAAAATCACAATTATCAATTAAAAAAAGCCCTAAAACTCAGTGCACAACGGAAGTCCTCTCGTCATCATCTTCACCATTGAAACAGACCCAATTGACCGGAAGGTTGTGTAATAGTGTGGCAGTTTTGAATTGAATGCGCACGAGAGGAAAGGCGGCCTTTGACAAAATGTGATTAAACGTGATTAACCCACTTATACCGTGAGATCTTCAATTTGTCAAAACCTTGTCACTTCCTCGTGGAAACATTTTAACTCAATGTCACAATGTATGCTCATGTTTTATTTACCTTTTTGGCATTCCTCAAGTTTTATTTGCCTCTATAAGCAATGCAGACAACTTATTTTCTCTTCGCTGGAGCCTTGGTACTGTTGCACTTTATAACAACTAGCTCAGCTGGCGCAAGTGTTGCCAACAACCAAAACAACACAATTGATCTGAATGCACTTCTAGCCTTCAAATCCACAATTTTCGATCCCCAAAGGATCATCCCAACCAACTGGTCCACTTCTACCTCTGTTTACAACTGGATTGGAATCACTTGTAATGCTTGTCATCACAGAGTCGCAGCCATTGACCTTTCTTACATGGGAATTGCGGGAACCATACCTCCAGAACTGGGAAATCTTTCTTTCCTAGTCTGGCTAAATGTTAGAAATAACAGCTTTCATGGCCACCTTTCAACCGAGCTATCTCGTCTGCGCCGAGTGAAGTACATCAACTTGGAAGGTAATACCTTTGAAGGGGAACTTCCGTCATGGTTGGGATGTTTGAGTGCACTCTGGTACATCAACTTCCAATACAACAGATTTTCCGGTTCATTATCAGGCAGGCTCTCTAACTTCACAAAGTTAGAGACCATCAGGTTGGGTGTTAACTTCTTTACGGGAAGTCTTTCAGAAGAATTCAGCGCTCTACCAAAATTGAAACTTTTGGAAATTGAATATACCCAACTTGCAGGCCCTCTGCCACAGGCACTGTTTAACCTCTCCTCATTGCAAAAGATTGGTTTTACGGGTAATAGCTTATCGGGTTACCTTCCAGCACGTATCTGCGATTATCTCCCACAACTCCAAGGGCTTTACTTATCACGGAATTACTTTGAAGGTGAAATTCCATCAGGCATTGGAGAATGCTCAGGACTCCAAGTTTTATCCTTGTCTTACAACAAATTCCGAGGATATATACCAAATGGAGTTTGGAATCTAACCACGCTTAAAGCAATAGGTTTGGGTGAGAATGACCTGACAGGTAAGCTGCCAACTTCAAGCACCAATAGATCACAGATTCTGTACGTTATCTTTATTTGTTTCAAACTGAATTGTTATTTGTTAGTTTGCAACTTTTTCATCTTTATTTTGTCAAAAAAAGTAAAATTTAAAATATTCTTCCTTAATCAATCAAAATTTGCAACAACATTATAAAGTAATAATTAGTTATAGCCGGCAATTGTCATCCAAGACTAATTTATGTAAGTTTATTGTGTAGAGTACAAATTAAGACTGAAAATCCATCATAACCCAATGAAAATTGTTCAAAATCCTTTTTAACCCATTGAGAAATTTTCATTGGGTTTAAAGGATTTTGAGACTAGAATCATAATTGCATGAAAAATTTACATCACATACACCATTTCTGATGATTGCTAACTGCTTAAGTATTGGTGCAAACTTCGTGTGAATAAAGAAGTTTTTGTTTTCAACAAAATAAAGATAAAAGTTAGGAAATAAAAAAACTCAAAGCATGGCCAACACAGAGTTACTAAACCCAACCTCACCTAACCCAATGGTTCAATTGGTCAACTTAGTGATCTTGGATTAGTAGTTGGACTGAATGAGGAAGGAAATAGTTGGATCAGTAAATCTATGGTTAAGCCGCTAACTTGTTACACGAATGGCCTTGTCGGGTTGATGTCTAGGCCGGGATTAATGACCATGCCAAACACACAATTTTGTTTGATGTAAGAAATAAAATTGTGAAAGGAGGATGTAAGTTGTCTTTTTGTACAAAACCATTGGTTTTGATGGATTACATCTCTCTTGCCTTTGAATCCAAAGCATAAGGATGCTAAAAGTATATTTTCAAGCCACATGGGTGGTTTTGAGTAATTCCCCCTTAATATTTTTGGACGTTTGAAATTTCATGGCTTTACAGTCTATGAAAGAAAATGTAAAATGTATTAATTTCAATATGCATATTTAGATTTTATATCAATTTTATTTCTAATTTATGCATACATTTAAAAATCCATTGACATACGCATATAGATTGCCACCAATTTTTGGGAGTTTATGTAATCGTCATTTTGCCAATATTTATGAGAGATTTACATGATATTGTTTGAAACTAAACTGAAGATCCTTAGAATTCTGAAATGTATATATATTATATACATATAATTATGCCGTGCCGTGAATTATATTTATCATGATGCCGTGATTTTTGAGCAGGTGAAATTCCAAAAGCCATTGACAATCTCTATAATTTGGAGGAACTAGGCATAATAAGTGCTAATGTGACAGGTAAAAATCTTGATACATTTTGGCATGAGATCTATTTCATTATTCCATCATTAGAATTTGGACTCTTTTCCATACGTCAATTGGTCAGTCATACTAGTGCACTGCATAAGCCAAAACGATTTTGATCAGCTTGATCTCAATATGCTACAGCCTACATCTATAACTCAATTTCAAATTCCAATTGATTGCACTTAAAAAATAGAGATAGTGATAGGGGGCTAATAGATGATACAATGGGAAATAGGAAGATGAGGAAGCACTTAGAGAGGGGGTACAAAGAGATAGAAAGAGTGAATGCTTGAAGAGGGGAAAGTGTAACTCGTTAGTGGTTAAAACAGAGGACAATTAAACCAATCACGGGTAGGAGGAATGATTATTAATTATTAAATTAATAAGGGGCAAACGAATGGTTAATTAATTAGTTGAGATGGAATATTTGTTGAAGAAATGATATGACGTTATTGCATGATTGTTCATTATATTTGCAGGTATAACATAAAGAAATTTTTAAAAACTGCATTTGTAATGGTATTAGACCAAATTAATGCAAATGAATTGATGACATAATAACCAGAGTGCATATAGGGGAAATTTAATTAGATCATATTTTTCACTTTTAAAATTTCAACATTATCATCACAATCACTTAATTATACTTTTTATCATCTGATTAACATGTTGTCTATGTATTGTCAACCAATAGCACAGCAAACTTTCACCAATAACTAACCACAAACAATATAATTACCAAATTCATTAAAATAATATTAAAAAAGCTTTTAAAAGATCAAAGTTTTTTTGTTTATTAAAATTTTATACAAATTTCTTCCATATAAAACGTGATTTTTTTTTTTAAATTGCACGTAAATTGAATGTGCCCTTTATCTAGTAATGCTATTGGTATTCGTACTAATGTACACATGCTTGAAATCAAATATTCATATTGACTAAACTATATAGAGATACAATTAAGAATATTTTTTAATAGGTGTAAATACAATATATAACTTCTCATTGTCTATTCTAGAAGTAGGACAACAAACAATCTTCACATTTTTTTTCTTACCAATTTGATTTGTCAGGTATAATACCTCAAGAGATTGGTAATCTTAGCAAATTGGAAGTACTTAAGTTGGGGTTGAATAGGTTGAGAGGTCCCATCCCGCTGAAACTTTTCAATAGTTCAACTGTACGAGTTATTTCTCTCGCGGACAATGATTTATCAGGCGAGCTTCCATCAACTATAGGTGCTTTCTTACCCAATCTTGAGGAACTCTACCTTGGAATAAATGAATTCACTGGAACTATACTAACATCTATCTCAAATGCTTCTAGGCTCAGAATCCTAGACCTTGATGCGAACTATTTTACTGGTGCAATTCCTTATTCTCTGGGAAACTTGAGATTACTGGAACATTTAGGTATATCGGGAAATGATTTTTCTGAGGCCTCGCTATCCAAAGAGTTGAGCTTCATCATTTCCCTATCAAACTGCAAACATTTAAGAAGTTTGTGGATAGCTGAGAATCCTCTGAATGGCTTCCTCCCAAAGTCTATTGGAAATCTTTCTAGCTCACTCGAATCCATTTCTGCCAGTAATTGTGGAATCATAAGTGAAATTCCAAGTTCGTTTGGAAATTTGAGCAACTTAGTAGACCTGTTCTTTGACAACAATAGTTTGACAGGGTTAATTCCAACTACAATCAAATGGTTCTTGAAGCTTCAGAGGATAGATCTAAGCGACAATCAAATACTAGGTGCTATTCCAAGTGAGTTTTGTAATTTGCTGAACTTAGGAGAAATAAGACTTGGGCAAAATATGTTCTCTGGTATGGTGCCTTCTTGTTTAGGAAACGTTACAACACTCAGATATGTTTATCTCAATTCTAACAGTTTAAGTTCTATGACACCAACAAGCTTTTGGAGCCTTAGAGATATTTTGGAGCTGGACATGTCAGGAAATTATTTGACAGGTTCTTTGCCTGCTGAAATTGGAACCTTCAAGGCATTAGTCTATTTGAACCTTTCAAATAATCAATTCTTGGGTGGGATACCCAGCACTATTGGAGCAATACAGGGTTTGCAAGAACTCTCTTTGGAACATAACAAACTGCAAGGATTGATACCAGATTCCATCAAGAATATGTTGCAGTTACGGCATTTGGATCTATCTTTTAACAATCTGGAAGGTGAAATTCCCAACTCATTGCAGGTACTATCAGATCTCCAATACTTTAATGTGTCTTACAACAGATTGAGAGGACCGATTCCTCACGAAGGGCCGTTCGCAAATTTCACGAGCCTGTCTTTCCTCTCAAATGAAGCATTGTGTGGCGTTCCTTGGCTCCAACCTTGTGCAAGTACATTTCAACAAGAATCAGGGACAAAAAAGATAGTCATGATTGTTCTGTTGGCATCAGGTTCTGTCATATTAGCCTTGGTGATTTCAATTTTTTTGATGCGCTTAAAGTTGAGAAAGAAAACTCTAGCTCCGACTCAGAACTTGAGTCCCATGCCGACATTTGAAAGGGCATCCTTCCATGAACTTAGACAAATAACAAATGGATTCAGCCAGAGTAACTTACTTGGCTCGGGGAGCTTTGGTTCAGTTTACAAGGGAATTCGCGAAAATGGGATGGTTTGGGCCATAAAGGTATTCGATTTGCAGCTAGAAGGTGCATTTAAAAGCTTTGATCGAGAATGTGAAGTCTTAAGCTGCCTTCGTCATCAAAATTTAACTAGAGTAATTACTGCTTGCTGTAGCCTTGACTTTAAGGCTTTGGTGCTCGAATACATGCCCAATGGAAGCCTTGGGAAATGGCTTCATTCAAACCCTCATTTCTTAAACATCAAGCAACGATTGGATGTTATGATAAATGTGGCTTGTGGTTTGGAATATCTCCATTATGGTTATTCAACTCCTATAGTTCACTGTGACTTGAAGCCTAGCAATATTCTCCTAGATGAAGACATGGTTGGACATATTTGCGATTTTGGAATTGCAAAGTTGTTGGGAGACGGAGAATCTGTGATACAAACAAAGACTCTTGCTACATTTGGATATATTGCCCCAGGTGACTTTTCTTGATTCCAATTTCAAATTTTTTATGTCATTCAAATTAAAGTTTCAACTTTTAATGGCTAGTACAGTATGTGAAATTTAAAAATTTTTAAAAAATGTAAAATTGGTGAACTAGTACTTGATTTTAACAACTTGTTTCAAATTTTTTGATGCTAGAGTATGGACTAGAAGGGTTGATTTCAACAAGTAGTGATGTTTACAGCTTTGGGATTATATTGATGGAGGTATTTACAAAAAGAAAGCCTAAGGATGAGATGTTTACAGAAGAATTAAACCTCAGGCGTTGGATACAAGAATGCTCACCAGATTCTGTGATTCAGGTTATAGACGCAGACTTGCTTCATCCAGAAGATAAAACGGCACAAATGAAGATTGAATGCATATCATCTATCTTGCAACTTAGTTTAAGTTGCACGACAGATGCTCCTGAGTAGAGAATAAACTTGAAAGAAGTTCTAAGAGCATTGCAGAAGATCAAACTTCAGTTTATCAAAGATATCACGCCTTGAAGTAGACAGTAATAGGAATTGATAGGTCATAATTTGTTGCTAAATTAATAATCATTTTTCCCTTGATTTTAGCCAAATATTATTTTAATTGATTGATTCTACTTATATTTGGTATAATGGTGCCAATTGTAGGAAAATGAACAAAATGTGATAAAAGGGGTAATTTTCCAAGAATTACTGTCAAGTCTAGAGATGACGGGATTCACGCATGGCAGTTTCCTAATTCAAGCCGAAGACTTACGAAGCATGTTTTCAAATACAATTGGGAAACATCTTAGATTATGAGGAAATATCTTCTTCTTAGGAAAATTAGGAAGTTTAATGTATTTGGGAAACTAGAAAATAGGAAAAGAAAAGGCCAGCTCCCGTTTGATTACTACTTCTTAGGAAAGAAAAAAGGAAGCTAGTCTATTTTTTTATTCCTTCTTTCACGTTTGGAAAGGGACAGTGAGTAGTAGGTTATTTCTTTTAATTTATTTCGGGCCTAAGCCGAGGGGAACAATTAGAACATTGTTGCTACATTTTTCTTTTGATGTACTTCGAATATATATATCACTTGCAGGGAGTTCATCCATGTAAAGAGCTAGACTATTTTGTATGGGATTTTCTTAACGAAGATGAACTAGATTTCTACTTCTAGTCGAAGGCCAACTTGAAGGCGCGGTTCAAAATATTTGTGAGATCGAATTAATTTTGTTTATTTCTTTTATTCATTAGTATTTGTACGTTTCCTGATTTAATTGCTTGTGCTTGTTATGTTAAGGACCCGATATTCAAATTAACCTGATGATCTAATGCCAAATTAATTGATTAAATCCGTAATTATTTAATTGATTAATACCAGTGGCGACTAGCGTGATTGGTTTCATGCTAGGGAAAAGTATGATCTAACTCAAACAAACCCTCCTAGCATGTTTGTTGGTTAGGGTTGGGCTTTTCTAATTATTAATGCAATCGAGGAATTAAATCCTACAGTCGTACCTAGGGTTGTTTCTTAATTAAAGAAATAGTCAACGGTCGTACCTTGGCTATCGATAAAGTAAGAAAAAGTTGGTTATCAAAGCTTGTTGATAGCTATAACCAATCTAGTAACGAGTAATTGAATTATTTTTGCATCGATGATCAGTTGAATGGACCGTGTCTAAAAAATTGTACCTTTGGCTAGAGTTGTATTAGTTATTGATTAATTTCTATTTATTTCTATTAGTTATTTTATTAGTTGGTTAATTAGTTATTTTACATTTTCTAAAAATCCCCCTTATTCTGAACTCTGGAAGAAACGAATTCTCCCTAGTCCCTGAGGAGACGACCCTGCTTGCCACTGTCTACTAGTTAGTAAATTTAGTCAGCTAATTAATTCTGGTATATCGGATTAAGCAAACTCTTCGGGAACAGGGTGAATCAAGGAACCCATTACACACCTAGAGTCCCTGCTCCAGTACCTAGAATTGATTATTGACTGCTTTTGATGGTAGTTGGGTTTTATTATTATTATTACACAGGTTGGACACCTGTCAGGAATATAGGATAAGTTTTTATTCATTGCATTTCTGTAAGATTTAATTTTCAGTTTTGGGACTCATGACTTAAATCTATAGAGTCCATGACACAACTGGTATTTGATGCCTGATGCATGGATGGGCCATGGATCTATGAATGGTTGATTTCTTGTTTGTTACTTAGAAACGTTCGTGTTATAGAATTCAAGTGAGCCCATTCAGTGCTTTAGTATTTTGTAAAGGATTCTCTCAATGGATTTTGGTGGTGTTTAGTAATACTTCTATTTTGTTAATTTTGGCAAAGGTATTGATAGTTTTACAATGAATTCTTGTCAACTGTGTAAACTTATTGGCCAAAACTGAAACATATGAAAAAAAATAATTTTAGGCTACAAATTAACTGAAATAACACAATGAAAGTGTGCAATGAAAAAGATAGACTTTCTAGAGGTATAAACTGCAATCAATCCCATGCTTGTTTAAACAACATGGTTTACGTACAATACTTCTCAAAAGACGTTCGCACTAATTCTGTTTCAAATGAACTCAGAAAAGCGAATGTAAGATTTTTCAAGCATTTGAGGAAATTCTGGTAACATGAAGAATTTATATTCTTCTTCGCTGGACCAAATTAATAGGTGAAACATGAACTGGATTCATACAAGATTATTCTAGTCTAATGCCTTTTGAGTCAATTTGAAAATACAAACTTTTTTAATGGCTTCTCTTCTCAGATTGCGGTCTTTCTTGAAAGGAAATAGCACAAATAAATGAATAATGCGCCAATTCTTGACTTGAGACTGAGTCAGAAGTTCTTTGGTGACACTTTTTTCTTTCCACATAATAGTATGCTTAGACAAATTAGGGCCCCTTGTGGTATGAGACAGTTAGAGCATTAAAAAACATGAATAAGTCTTCAGTCTTCTCTTCTTTTACCATTTAGGAGGTGTTTGGTTCAAATGTCGAAATCAAGATTGAGATCAGAATTATGGGCCTCATGTGATTGAATACTCTTGATTTTTTTTCTTTCTTTGTATAGGCTTGTACGTATTTCTATTCCATTTTAGTGTCTGTACTATAATTTTTTAACCTAAATTATTGGTTAGTCAAAAAACACTGCTGCCCTTATTTTAGAGATAAGTAAAGGATTGATAGCAAGCGAATTTTTTTTCCGAATAGCCTACCATATTTGTGGGAAAGAAAATAGACAGTCCCTCTCACATTGATGACTACAAAAGAAACAAAACAATACCAGCAGATTTTGTTTAAAGAAAGTGTGATTTATGTTAAAAGATATTTGACATATTTTATATATCACAAACAACACATGCCCTATCACATAAATGACAGGTTGTCGAAGCCTGTGCAATAATAAATACCTGCTCAAACTAAAAGTGATTTCTGTAGATAGCGGTAAGCAGGATCGAATCCACAGGGACTGGGAGTAATTGTTTCTTTTCAAGTTCACAGTGACAAGGGGGGTGTTTTTATGCAGAAAGTGACAATCAAATAAATGCAAATAAAATCTAAGAAGCTACTAAAAATTAAATAACAAATTACCAAAATCAAATGAATGATAATTAAGGATCTAGCCAAGGAATAACTTCAGCAATGGTTCACCCAATTGATCATCGATAAGCAAAGGCAATTCCAATTATTTACTAATAAATAGGTTATAACTGCCAAACAAGCGATGACAGTCAACCCCTCCTTACTGTGTCGATGATTAAGGTACGCCCGTTAATCACTGCTCTAATTGAGAAATAATCCTAGGTACGCCCGTAGAATTTAATTCCCCAATTGCCTTACGTATTAGAGGAGCCCTATTCTAACCAAATAACACACTACCAGGGTTATTTTAGATTAGCCTGCGTATCCCCCTGACACGAATCTAATCGTGTCAGTTGTCACTATTTTGAGGTAATTAAACAATTACGGATTTAACGCCCCAATTGACAATAGATTACCCAATCAATTAATTATCCGGATCCAAGACAATCAACGAATTAAATAACCATAAGCATAGTAATTAGAGAATACACGAATACCAATAAATAAAAGGGAGAAATTAAATTAAATCGATCTCACAATTTTTAGGCGAACCAGAGCCTTCGTTGCTCCTTGACTAGATTTGGAAAATTAGTTCATAGTTGATGAACTAAACCCACAGGAAATTGAAGTAGGAGCTGCGGCCATTGATTAGAAAATTGGGCAATGCAATTCACCCGAAGGAATAAAGCAAAGTAAAGTAACAATGGATGATTTAGTCTTCAGTGCTCCTGACTCACGTAGAGGTAGCCACAAAATATTCCAAGAAAAGTCAAAAGCTCTCCACTACAAGACGAAGGAGACCCAACGGTCAAAGGAAAAGCTAAACTATAAAAATGGAAGAAACTAAGAAGGAAGCCAGCTCCCTCTGTGCGGCGGCTTTGTGCGGCGCCCTCCCTTGCGGAGAGGACTCCGGAGGAATAAGAAGCTCTCCACTTCAGCCCTGCGTTCCTCCTTTTAATGCTGCCATCTGCGAATTACCAAAAAAGACTTGTATCTCCTTATTCCAGAAATGCCCTCGATTGCCTGCTATGTGAACTCTTTCTCGATAACTGTCAAATTGGCCTTTATTGTGACATTTTTGTTCTACTCCCTGAAATAAATGTAAATTACGAAAAGTGAGTAGAATCTAATAATTAATTCACATTGGGTTAAGTAATAGGAAAAATTAATAATAAAATTAACTATCAAATTGCAACCTATCAATTTCCCCCACACCTAAACCATGCTTGTCCTCAAGCATAATAAAAGTAAACAAGCACCAATATTTGATAATGGTCATTGCTCTATCCAACAAATTGCCAAGGTACCAAGAAAAATAATAATCAAGAATCAATGGTCAAGTCCAAGAAACATCACTCCGGTTAGCTTCTAAACCACAAACTCCTCTAATTTTAGGTTAACTAATCTAAGAAAAAGGAATGACGCATAACATTTATCAGTAAATGGTCCAACTATTAACCAAAATCTTCAACATTAAATCCATAATTCGGCAAGCTGACTTTTATTACACACTAACACAACCTTCACTTGTTTTTTCTACTTTTTTTTTTTTTTTTTTTTTTTTTTTTGCGATTTCTTTTTTTGTTTTTCAATAGTAACAAAAGACTTAGTCGCTAGCCATTTGAGCCTTTTGATGCGAACTCCAACATTGGCCAGATGAAGGAGCCCGGTTACTCAGCTTCTATCGCCACGTGACCACGTACTCATAGGAATTACTACCTTTTGACGCGAGAATCAACACTTCTGGTGAAGATCCCCGGTTACTCGGTAGTAGATACTAGCGGAGTACAGTCAACTCTTATTCACAGCCAAATAATACCAAAAATTCAAAATAACACAAAAATCAAAAGGAACTTTGCAGCTGCTAGCCTCATTTTCAAATATGGAGAACTAAGGTTAATAACCGGACCAATTCACATGAAAATGCCAATAATCATTCCCTATGCCTAGAAAAGTTAACCAAAAATTATAAGAGTAAAACAATCATCGATATTCACCAAAGAGATGTTCTTGGATTCAACCACATTAACTTGACACCCTTTTATTATTAAAACTTGACAAAAGTAAAAATAGAGGCAATAATCCAACATCAAACCTTGGCATGCACTTACGTGCTAATCACTAAAAAAAAGAAAAAGCAAATGAACGAAAGACACTAGCACCATAACTGCTCCCCCCCCCACACCTAAATCCTACATTGTCCTCAATGGAGGTAATAAAGTAATGAAAGTGAAGAGGACAACGAAACTTCCCTCTTTGAGTGGCCAAGAGGTAGGCGGGGGCGGTGGAGGAAACCAATGTGGTAGAAGTACGCGGCCAAGGTCTGAGACATCTCAACTCAATTCAACCAGCAAATGCAAAACTCTGTCCACCCAAAATCTCAACAAAGTCTCCAATTGGAAAGTGAGTATCTCAACTCAAAATCGACAATTCTAGCAATAGCAATTTAGAAATTTGACAATAACCACACAATCGCAAGTTTTTCCTTTTCAATCAGGATGCCAACCAATTAGAAATAACAAATGCTAGGCAAAATACCCCAACCAGTACCACTGGTGCACAACTTAATGCAAAATCAATGAAATTGCTATAGCAAGGCAGAGCAGTAGGAAAGCAATAGCCCCAAGTATTAACCCAATCACAAGATAGAGAAAGAGCTACCACAGAGCAATATTAGAGCAGAGCAATTGCTAATAATATCTCTCAGTTATCAAGAATTGCAAAATTCCAACCCACCCAAAAACTCAACAATTGCCCCCAGCAGTCAACAAGTCAGGCAACAGTAGTGCAGTAATTCGGCAATAACAACTCAACATATACCCTCAACTGGCGATCAGGCATCCACCCAAAAAGAATAAACAAAAGCAAGTGAGATTATCTCAGCGACCCAACGGTTCACCACACAGAATTCACTACCACCAGACGAAACAGTTGAAGTCACTAAGATGAACACGTTAGTCAACCGTCGCAGAAAATTCTAACAAGCAAACCAGCTCCTAACAGGGCAAATGAAGCGGCACAGGCTCCCAATTCAATAGGCAATATTAGAAATAATTTAACCAAAAGCTTAGTAGAAACCTCAATTAAATACACTCAACATGAATAAGCCAAGCAAGTGTCATAGAAATCCCCCAATTCAACAAGCAATCACAGTATTTCAGCTCACCCAAAAATTAGCAATTTCAATGATAACAGCCCAGAAAGTTGTCAATAAGAACTCCGCCAAACAACTAGGGGTAAACAAATTCAATGGAAAATATTCCCTCCAGTACCACTGGGGGTAAAAACGTAGTCCAAAATCAATGAAACCTCAATAGCAACAAATCGCTCCAGGTGGCCAGTTAATGCACAATTGCATCCAACCCAAAAGAAGTAATAAATTCAAGTGAAAATGCCCCAACCAGTGCCTACCAACCCCCCCCCCCCTTTTTTTTTTTTGCAATGAAAGAGTAAATGTACAACTCAATGAACCGAATTCGCAGTGATAGTTCCAAAAGTCAGCAATTCAAGCCCAAGCTTTCAGCTCCCAATTAAGCAGCAAATAAGAGAGGACGAATCTATAGTAGCCACAAGAAATGACGTCCAATAGGTATACCGCACAAGTGAAGAAATAAACTCCAACGGCCACAAATACCAATTGTGGAAAATCCTTAACAGCACCAATCAATGTTAGAAATTGGGGAATAAAGTCCAAATACCTCCGCTGGTGCTGCAAGATGGCGTCAGAGCAGATCGGGCAGTGAAGGGAGAGCTGGTGGTGGGCGGCAATTCGCTGGTGGAGGCGTGGTCTTGCGGCCGTGAGCAGGGGCGAGGCGCGCGAGGGAGCTGCGCTGGTGGATGGCTCGCCACGTGCGAGATGGGGCAGCGGAGTTGGCAGCACGGGCGGCACAGGAGAAAAAGGCTGCGGCGTCCGTGTGTGCTGAGCAGCAGCGGCGGCGCGCAGCGGAGAGGGCCGGGTGGAGGTTTCCTTCCTGGCCGCGAGTCGCGGCGGACTAGACAAAGGCTGCGAGGGAGATGCACAGCCTAGTGGCTGACTAGTTGGGTGGCGCGCGGAGGGGCTGTGGGCGACGTGCGCAGGGCAGCGGCGGCGCCCAGCGACTCGCTCGACTGTGGTGGAAGTGGAAGAATCGGAGGATGAGCTGGAGCTGTGGGCTGGTGTGGCTGGTGTGGCTGGGCCTTTGCTGTCGGGCTAGCGGCGTACGCGATCCGCGAGGTGGCGGCGCGCGCGAGGTAGGTGGGCGGCGGGTGAAGTGATTCGGACGACAGAGAGGGAGCAGGGAAGAAGAAAGAACAAAAAGAGAAAGAAGAAAGAAAGAAAAGAAAAAGAAAGAAAAGAAAAGAAGAAGGAACTTTTTTTTTTTTTTTTTTTTTTTTGATAAAAGATATTGCTACGGTTAAGAGGTTTTTTAAAAAAAAAATTTTCCTTTTTTCCCTTTTTTTTTTGAAATAATCTTTCTTTTTCTTTTAATGAAAGGCATAATAATAATAATAATAATAATAATAATAATAACAATAATACTAAAAATTTTTTTTTTTCAAATTCTTACCTTTCCCGCGAACGTGACACGGGCACGCCATGAGGGCAAGAGAGCTCCCAGAAGTTTCAGAAGTTTCTGATCGTGAGCGTCCTACACATCACCACGCGGGCACGTCATGAGGGCAAGAGAGCTCCCAGAAGTTTCAGAAGTTTCTGATCGTGAGCGTCCTACACATCACCACGCGAGCGCGTCATGACTGAAGGGTACCTATAAATCAGCAAAAACGAAAACTGAAACCCAAAATCAGTCGAATTCAAGGAGAACACATTTAAACTATCACACGAAATCAAACAAACAAACAATTAAAAGAAATAATTGGGTTGCCTCCCAATGAGCGCCTTTCTTTAATGTCTTTGGCTAGACATTATCATGTTTTGCTCATGGCGGATAAAATCTTGTAGCTCGTCTTAATGCTTCATCCTCTATATAGTCCTGATAACCCTCGTAGATGGAGTAATTCTTGGGCACACGAGTTACGGGCTTCCATGGACTAATAAATGGCGCTAAACAAGTCAACAATGATCTGCATTCTCCACTCACTCCTCCATCACACGCATTCATTGGTTCAAGATATTTTGCCATCTCCACTCTTAACTTATTCCTGTCATGAAATTTTAAATTTTCTGGTATAATAAAATCAATTTCAGTAACAGGAGTTGAAGAATAGGAGTCAGGAAAATATTGATTAAGGAGTGGAGAAGATGTCACCGCATTTGGAGATTGTTCACTGGAATCGTTCACTTGAATGAGTTGATCCTGGAGTCTCATTTCTTGCACTTCAGCTTCCTTTTCAACTGCATCTTTAAATCCGTTTTCTTGAAACTCTTGCAGTTCCATGTCATTTGGCCGGACAATTGCACTCTCATCTTCTTCTAGATCAACAATGGTTTTCGAGGGCAATTCTTCCCTTTGAGAAGCCAATCGATTTATTCTGGATGTCAATAGACATAGTTGATCTGCCAGGTCGCGAAGGCTCGCTTGTGTCTCCTGATGAAATCGATTTAGGCCCGCTTGTGTCTCCTGATGAAATCGATTTAGGCCCGCTTGTGTCTCCTGATGAAATCGATTTGTATTAGCAATTAGTAATTCCATCATTTCTTCAAGAGACATACCTGACACGGAGGATGATTGCTGAGACTCTTGCTGTTGAAAATCCATTGGCCCCGTCGCATGATTAAAATTGGAATTATCCCACCATCCTTGATCATACCCGTTTGAATAAGGGTCATACTGCGTTTGATATTGGGGTGGAAAATCTCCAAAAGTATCAATTGAAGCGCTTAGATTATCTTGAAATGCGGGGCATGTGTCAGTTGAATAACCTGAATCAAAATAAGTTCCACAATTTGCAACAGCCCATTGATCATTAGGGAAAACATAAGTCTCATAACCCCATTCAGGAACAAAGTCCAATCTATCATCAAAATATGGAATGTTAGCAGCCATAAAAAATAATAAAAAAAAGAAAAAATAAGAGAAAAATAAATTAAAAAAAATGAAAACAAGATAAACTCAAAAAGAAACAAATTAATCAGGCACCAGTCCCCGGCAACGGCGCCAAAAATTGACAGGTTGTCGAAGCCTGTGCAATAATAAAACCTGCTCAAACTAAAAGTGATTTCTGTAGATAGCGGTGAGCAGGATCGAATCCACAGGGACTGGGAGTAATTGTTTCTTTTCAAGTTCACAGTGACAAGGGGGGTGTTTTTATGCAGAAAGTGACAATCAAATAAATGCAAATAAAATCTAAGAAGCTACTAAAAATTAAATAACAAATTACCAAAATCAAATGAATGATAATTAAGGATCTAGCCAAGGAATAACTTCAGCAATGGTTCACCCAATTGATCATCGATAAGCAAAGGCAATTCCAATTATTTACTAATAAATAGGTTATAACTGCCAAACAAGCGATGACAGTCAACCCCTCCTTACTGTGTCGATGATTAAGGTACGCCCGTTAATCACTGCTCTAATTGAGAAATAATCCTAGGTACGCCCGTAGAATTTAATTCCCCAATTGCCTTACGTATTAGAGGAGCCCTATTCTAACCAAATAACACACTACCAGGGTTATTTTAGATTAGCCTGCGTATCCCCCTGACACGAATCTAATCGTGTCAGTTGTCACTATTTTGAGGTAATTAAACAATTACGGATTTAACGCCCCAATTGACAATAGATTACCCAATCAATTAATTATCCGGATCCAAGACAATCAACGAATTAAATAACCATAAGCATAGTAATTAGAGAATACACGAATACCAATAAATAAAAGGGAGAAATTAAATTAAATCGATCTCACAATTTTTAGGCGAACCAGAGCCTTCGTTGCTCCTTGACTAGATTTGGAAAATTAGTTCATAGTTGATGAACTAAACCCACAGGAAATTGAAGTAGGAGCTGCGGCCATTGATTAGAAAATTGGGCAATGCAATTCACCCGAAGGAATAAAGCAAAGTAAAGTAACAATGGATGATTTAGTCTTCAGTGCTCCTGACTCACGTAGAGGTAGCCACAAAATATTCCAAGAAAAGTCAAAAGCTCTCCACTACAAGACGAAGGAGACCCAACGGTCAAAGGAAAAGCTAAACTATAAAAATGGAAGAAACTAAGAAGGAAGCCAGCTCCCTCTGTGCGGCGGCTTTGTGCGGCGCCCTCCCTTGCGGAGAGGACTCCGGAGGAATAAGAAGCTCTCCACTTCAGCCCTGCGTTCCTCCTTTTAATGCTGCCATCTGCGAATTACCAAAAAAGACTTGTATCTCCTTATTCCAGAAATGCCCTCGATTGCCTGCTATGTGAACTCTTTCTCGATAACTGTCAAATTGGCCTTTATTGTGACATTTTTGTTCTACTCCCTGAAATAAATGTAAATTACGAAAAGTGAGTAGAATCTAATAATTAATTCACATTGGGTTAAGTAATAGGAAAAATTAATAATAAAATTAACTATCAAATTGCAACCTATCAATAAACAACCAAGAACCTTCATCATGAAGGTTTTAGAAATTGAGTTTTATTTATGTACAGAAACGGAAAAATGAAAAAAAAAAAAATTGGAAGATATATTGATTGCTCAAGCTAAGAGAAGAATGACTAAATGAGGGAAAAAAATAAGCTTTCAAATAGAAACTAACCTTATATTTGTCTGAAGATTCGAACATTTGAAAATAGAATTGATTTTGAAATTCTAAAGACACCAACTACTCAAGGACAAAGTTGGATTACATAATGACTAAAATGTCACAAAATTAATGTTATAGACTATGTTGTAAAACATTCGAAACTTTAGGGGGCATCGTGCATTTAAAGAAAATTCGAAGAAAAATAAATGATTGCATTTGATGTAAAAGCAAGAACCGCTGTTACGATTTCTTTTTAGACATAGTTATTCACTACACATAAGATTATCCTAAAGCTCGTGTATTGGTGATTCTACATGTATCAAAACCAAGTATGGCTACAAAGAGAAAGAAATAAGGGTGCATGCAGGGGGGAAAAACACAAGTAATGCTAGAGCTCATGGTGCAAGAAAAAAGACAATAACTACAGCGCAAAGAAATTTTTTTTTTTTTTTTGTGTGCCGGGAGGGGTGGTGGGGGAGGGAGGGGAACACCTGTAGCAGGTCTAGGTCTTGGGTCAAGGTCTCGAATCTATTTCTCGCTTCTTTCCATCCAATTAACAGGAAGGATATAAGAAAAGAGAAAATAATTGCTGTGGGTTTAAGTCAAGAAAACTCACATAATTACTTATCTTTCTCCACACTTTACTTTAGAATATTCGGATGAAAGGAAGAGAAACAGATTTTGACCCTTGTGGTCTTCATCAAGATGGCAATATTAGGTGACTTTAGTATCACTATCACCCCGGATTAGGGGAAAATAGACTCAAATGACAAGAAAAGGGGTTTAAATTTCTCCATAACTTTATATCACTATCTGGAAAGAAGAACCCACTTACCACGAAGTCCAACATGAGGAATAAATCTTCCTTGGTAGCCAAGTAATGTCTAGCAAGTAAATGATTGAAATGCATGTAGACTCTTAGCAAATTAATATACAAATAAAATTTTATTTTGGGTTTTTTTTAAAGAATATAATAATAGATTGTGTAGTCTAATTAACACAAACGCATTTATCAGACACTTGACTTAGGCCATGTTACAGACTTTAAATTCCACGTTTTTAATAGAGGTGGCAAAATGGATTCAAATTCATTTATCCATCCATATAAATCAAGTTTAAATGGATTTGGATGACTAAAAAAAGAATGATGATTTTAAATGGATAACCATTTAAAACCAATTAAATTGATGGATTTACATGGATTATCCACTTGATCCATATAAATCCATTTAGCAAAATAGAATGCAATGGGAAGACGGATCCAGGACTCACAAACAACTTCTTATTCCTTCCAGAAAGCGTCATCATTGTGGGCCCACAAAACTAGAGAACATCATCGCTTTCACAAGAAAGAAGTGGAGCTAGAAAAACATATTGACAACTGGCCTCTATGAGTCAGTTAAATTTGCGAAGAATCTTTTTTTGTTATTGTCTTGTACTTCGTTCAGTATATATTCGTCTTTTTCTTCTTTTTTTTTTTGTAGATTTTTCCCTTTAGTTGCTTAATAATCACATGTTATTTGCCTTCTACTAAGGGCCTGTTTGGAGTTACAATAACTTATTAAAAAGTAATTTTTCAATAGAGTTTTTAATAAAAGTATTTATTAAGTATTTAAATGCTTTAAAATATATTATTTGGAGATATAGTTCAATAAATACTTATTGTATTGGATAATATGTAATTTAAAAATTTTTAAATGTATTTATCTCTTTATTTAGTTCATAATATAGGATAAAATGATTAAATTCAATGTTTTATTTTTTAAATCACAAAAGCTACTATAAAAGTACCAAATTTAACCTTTTGCTAAAAGTGTTTTTAACACCAAAAATTTAATTCTTAATTTTATGGGATGATATTCGCCAAACGTTTTACTTTTAGCACCTAAAAATGCATTTACCAGAAGCACTGCAACTCTTATAGGTAGAGCTTGCGCCTCTTATGGGGTGCAACCTAGCTCAACTCAGGATTAGTCAGGACCCAAAGTGACTATTCAGGACCCAAAGGATCTGACAAAAAAAAAAAAGTTATCAAAATATTTAAATGGGTTATAAATGGATAATTGGTTTTTATTTAATCCATTTAGATCCATTTATTAAATGGATCTAAATGGATTGGATAAATTTCATCCACCATCCGTTAAGTCAAAACCAATTATGAACCATTTATCCATATTGCCACCTCTAGTTTTTAAGTCCTCGGCATTATTGTTGAACTCTTTTTTCGAAAATAAAGATTTTGGCATCATCCTGGGGAAAATATGATGGATGTAATGGTAGAAATGAATTAAAAGATCATTTTGACACTTTTTATTGTTGTGAACCAATTTAATATTTGAAATAGATAAAGAACCAATAGTTGATCATTGGAATGGTTTAGGAGCTCCCTAAGTGGTTCACCCGTGAAAATAAAATCCAAAACTTCAAGTTAGTTTCTAACAAAAACAAAATTCAATATTGAAGTAGAAGTATACATAGTGAAAAAAAAAACAAAATTTATGAGTTCTTAAAGTTTTTGAAGACATTACAAGTAACATTTTAGTATAAATTGCAAACGATCCCAAGATTTATTTAAGAACATGTTTACGTACAAGTAATAATAAAGCTATGGAGTATTCTAAACAGCTTGTCTTGTCATTTGAGTTTATTATCCTAGTCTGGAAGTCATAGTCATTTGACATTACAATAACCATCTTGAGTCTTAAGCAAGACTACTTGTTCTGCACTGAAGGATGATATCGTGAAGAAGACCAATTGTAAATTCTTTGAACACTGAATGGATATACACCATTCTTTAGGGTTCAAGCGTTAAATCCATTTCTCTTTCTCTGCTTTCCATCCAAACAATGGAAGAAAAGTAAAAGAGAAGATGTTAAGCTGCTTGACGTCCTATCTGCTTATTCGATTTATCTAATCATTCTTCTCCAGTTTAAAAGAGACTTCATAAATTGCAATGGTGAGTGAATTATTATAGACAGTCTATCTATTTATCTAGTAATTCATTTTGAGCTCTGAAGTGAAGACTCATTACAAAATCGTCAATTTGATGTCATATGAATTGGAACTTATCTTTCAAACGCATCCAATATCTACTCTTATTCTCCATTTAAGCCTTGAAGTGCCATCATAAATTTTTCAGAGCATCATCTTTTCTTAAGTGTAAACTAATGAAATAAAATAATTTTCAACGGAAAAAAAAAACTTTACATAATCTAGGAAAGATCATCTAAATAAATTTTAAATGTTGATTACTGCATAAAAAACTTTGATTTTGTTTCAACTTTTTGCATCACATATAGACGACGGTCTTGACACTCTTTGAATTTAAGTTTTCATTCCAAATTCAACCCTCTAGGAGCAATGCAAAATTTTTTTTTATTTTTTTTGGAAATTTTCTGTTCTTGTCCAGTAAATTCTGAAGCTTAATGCAGTATGTCCTTTTGAAGTTCATTGTGTTTTGTGGTATAGATCCTAATTTATTTTTGGCGCCTCTTTCGAAACCAACAATGAATGCTAATCGTCCCTAATGAAGTGAAGTATTTTTTTAGTCAAATAACAATAGTACTCTTGATTTTTCTTTTTCTTTTTTTTGGTTGCATAGGCTCGCACATATTTTTATTCCATTTTAGTATCTGGACTATAATTTTTTACCCTAAATTATTGGTTAGCTAAAAAAAAAAAAAAAAAAAAAAAACCTTGCTACCCTTATATTAGAGATAAGTTACCGATTGATAGCCTATCATTTTTAGGTTATTTCTTGCTAGTCGCTGCATACACATACAAGCATGTTTCGATTCATTATTATTTGAAATTTTTTTTGCTTGAATCACAAATAAATTTTTTAATAATTTTTTCGTTATCTCAACCATTATTTTTTTCACGTATATCACACCATAAGAAAGTGTCATAATAATTATTCTAAAAATGTCATTACCTAACTCTAGAGTTAAACGCAATTGATTCATTACGCACTTATTTGATTTTTTGACAGTTTAGTTTTCTAGTTTTGGGTAGAATTTCATTGTCTTTTTCCCCTCTCTTTTCTTTGGTTCATCCTCCACTGATAACCTTCTAAATCTGACTAGGAAGGGACAGCCCGCGCGACGCACGGGAATTTGGTACTTGTGATTCAAGATAATTAATAATTATTGTTTAATATTTTGTAGTATAGGAACTGAAGTATAATAATTTTATCATGTGATTTTAATAGAAAAATCATAAATTACATAGTGAGTCAATAAAAATAATGTGCAATGAGACATTCTTATCGTTATACTATATAAGAATCCGTTGTGATCAAAGGTTATGTTTGAATTTCAACTACAAAGATAAGGGTAGTTTGAAAATGTAAGAATGTTTGAAGTGAGATTGAAAAGTATCCAAAGGTCTCTTCTAAAACTTATCCAAAATGATAAAACATTTTAAAGTATCAATTGAACCCTTCATCTCTCGAATCTATATATGTTCGTGAAAGATCCCTCAAGCAATGCTTCTGATTTCTCTCTCGACTTAACCTCAACCTGAATTATCAAGTCAAGTTTATCCATCAATCACTTTGCGTCCAATCTACTCTAAAATAATTTTATTTTTGACTAACTATTTATATAATTTAGTGGGTATAATACGACTTAATCACATATTTCTTACAAGAATAATAATGCCCCAAATGATAGATAGATAAGAAACTTAAGTGGCCCTTTTCAAAGTTTTGTAGAAACTATTCATATTTGGTATTTTTTGCTAGGGGCATTTCTTTATAATCTCATAAATAAGTTCAAATCTGCATAATTGTTAAAGATCTGAATTGAAACTATCTTGATTATAAAAAATTGTTGCAAATAATATTTTCTAAATTTGAAATTCTAGAAAATGGTAACTAAAATCAAAAGAAATTCCTCATCGAATTGCAAACTATAGGTAGAAACTGCTTAATGATATTTTCCAATGTTTACTTGTATAAATATCCAATATAACATCTCTACTTAATTGATTCGTTTGAGCTATGGATAATAGTTGTTTCAATCAAATCAAGAAACATTATTTATTATTGTATAACATACAATTATGAGTAAATGAATTAATACAATGCAATCAAAATGGTGCTGTAGCTAATGTATTTAAACTCATCAAGTTCCACTACAAATTCTTTTAGATAGCATAAAAAAGTAAATTTTTTGTATTTGAAACTATATAAACAGTATAATACAAGAGCGAGATCATAACATGGAAAGCAAATAGAGTGCAAATGACATCTTAGTACTATGTAGCATGATTAATTTTCTTTTTTAGTTTCATTGAAGTACAAAATTCTAAGTTAATAAATTTTACAATCAAAAAATTCCCAATTAAAATAAACACAAGCTGAATTCCAAATCATATTACATGAAAAAATAACTGCTTGAACCATAACTGCTGGAATGTAGTCAACAGATCCCTGGAGTCAAGAATAATAGGATAAAGTTCATGAGAAATAAGATCATTTGACTTAAATAAAGAGATAATATCTTGATTGAGGAGGAGAAGATGATAAAATTGCTTTTCTGATTATTTTAGAAAGTGACAACATTATGTCAAATTGTACTTTGACCAGAGACAGAATCTCTAGGATCTACCAAGAAAAACAATATAATTAGTCAGTTTTTGGAATTAGAAGTATCAAAAGGCAAACTATATGGAGTTCTTAAATAAACCAATCATCAGATAAAAAAAAAACTACAATCGAAGAAAACAAACCCAAAAAACTCACCTCAGTTTAAAGGAAAAACTATGCATTCCACCAAATATTTAATAACCATAATAAAATCAAAGAGGTGAAACCGAAAAAGAAGAAAGGGTATTGGCTAAACATGGGACATAAATATGATAATGATTGTTCAGATAATAATTAAGTTAATTAATTGTAATTAAAATCCAATTATGTAAACATCCAATTAATTCCTTAACGGATGAGAAAGGTTCAGGAAATTGGAAGGCTTGGATGTTAGTATAATAAATGATTAAAAGGACTTTTATGTAATTCTATCAAAATACAAGCTTTATTCAGTTGTACTTTATACTCAACTTGGCATCAAATATTGTAACATACCAAACCTGCCCCTAACCTTAAATGTCTGAAAGGTTATATAAGTAATTATAGTGAAATTAAAGCTATAATGACTTATACTCAGTGTTCTAATTACTCTTCAAATACTCTCATATTCCCAAAATAGTCTTACTCCTGCGGTTGAAATCTAGTCCTAAACTCGTTCTTATATAATATAAGGAAATAGAAAATAAATATAATGAAACTGGCTCTAGTGTAGTCTAATTAACCTAAACGCACTGATCATACAATAGACTGAGGTCATGCAATGTACTATAAATTCCACGTTTTCAAGTCCTTTGTATTATTGTTGAAATCTTTCGTCCAAAATAAAGACTTTGGCATCATCTCGGTGAAATACCTTAGATGGCCTATAATTAGTTATTTAATCCAAGAATTGTTGCATTTCAATTGATAGTGATCAAAGCTGACGAATACCCTGTACGAGTTAAACCAAGTTTTCTTATTGGTTGGTTGCTGGGGCTAAATTCCATTTAAGACAAAATGGGCAGAAGGTACCAAGAAAGTCCCATTTGGGCTCCAATCTGAGGGGAAAAAGACATGTTGGCTGTGCGCCACAACCGCAGGAATAACGCTTTAGACTTCGAAGTCTAATGGATCCTTTTATCTTGATAAAGTAAAATTTAATCTAGTATTGAAAGTAGTTCAATCTTTTTTCTCACATTTTTTAGTACAGTATCATTAAAACTTTTCATCCGGGCTCTTTTTTATTTGTTTATTTATTTGGGATAATTTCAGAAACCTCCCCTGAGGTTTCTGACACTTTCATTAACATCCCCTGAGGTTCTCAAAATTTCTCTTACCTACCTTGCTTTTGATTTTGTGGTAACAATCCAGTTCAAATCAGATTAAAATATTATTTTCATGTGTGAGAAGGTATTTTTATTCCATAGCTACCCTTTGCAGAAGTTGTATTAGGAGAAGATTCAAAGAAGAATAAATGATTTGGACTGATTAGTAAAGTTGAGGGGGGGTAAGTACAATACAAAAAATTGCATGCACCAGATGTGCCATGCAACAGTTATTTGGCAGATTTTGCAACGGCTAGCTGTAAATTGCAACGGCCAGAAGGTTTGCTGTTTCAGTAGCAATAGCATATAAAGCAAAGCAACTTAACTACCTCTGAGGTTTCAAGCTATTATCATTCTTTGCTGCTGATTTGAAGTGAAAACAAGTGCATTTGCTGTGCTACAATTAGAGCTCTGAGTTAAAAGTTTTAGCTGCAACCATGGCCTCTTCAAGCCATAGGGGAGAATCATGGAATTCACCTACATCTTTTTCCATTAAAAACAGGTTTTGCCGCTGTAATCGCAAAGCAACTGTAATGATATCAGAGAGTGAAAGGAATCCAGACAAGTTGCATTTCTATTGTGCAAAGTGCAGATACTTTCAATGGTATAGCGATGAAGAAGAAGAAGTAAATAGTGGAAGAAACAACCTCAATGCAGAAAGAGGACAAGTTAATGCTGGAAATGGATATGGCATTCCAGTTAGGCAAGTTGCGGGGCCAATGCAACAGCCAAAGCAACTTCTGAGTCCAGGACCCTTAGCTTATGCACTGATCATCATAAACCTCACCCTATTAGCTATATTTATTTTCATTCAAATTGTAAAATCAGTTCGATGAACTCATGTTGTTATGCTGCAATACTGTACCAAGTAATATGATGCCTTTTCTGGTGATAGGAGATTCATACCAGAAGGCTAAGTTACTTGGAATTCTTGAAGTACCAATGTGAAACTGTGTATGCAGCTTTTTAGACTTCAGAGTGAAGCAATGAATAGCTACATTATTTCACTTTTTGTCATCCGCTATGCCAAGTTTGCAAACAATTTATATTGAAAATTAAACAAAAAGACAGATTAAAGATCAAAGCAGGACATTAGATTAGCTAAAATTCCAGTTGTGACGTTAGTTATACAATATGCATGGGTAGCAGTCACTGCAATCCAACAGTACAAAACACCATCTGCATCAAAACACTATATGCAGATGGTAAGGATTGGAATACCCCTGAGGTTCATGACAGTTCACTGTAAGAAGGCATTAACAAAAGCCTGAACAAAAGAGATTGAAGTAGACATAACTAACAACTAGAATTCACCACCATCTTATCAAAACAGCATGTTGAAACTACTACTACTACTGATGCTTTTGGTGTGCTGATTTGTAGATGCATTTATGCTAACAGATGTAGCATTTTGAGATGTAGTGGTAGGTGGAACTGGAACTGGATTAGTTAGAGCAGAGTTGAAATTTTTTGTTCTACCACCAACTCTTATTGCCGAAGTTGCAGGATTGTGTCCAAAACGCCTTCCTCTCTGTTACATTCGAGATATAAACTACATCAGAAATAGGAAACAGCAGCTACCAATTATGTTAATTAACAGAAATTTGGGATAGTAGATTAGCAGATTACCTTTCTATTAGCATGAGTAGTTGCAGTAGTTTGCACATTCACTTGAATATGTGCTGCACCATTTTGACTTGGAGGGCTTGGATTGCTCCCTTGACTGGAGTGCACAACAGAATAAGCACCATGTGCATGATCCTAAAGCATGAGATGTAAGCTGCAATGAGACAGGCTGTAGATAAACTACTCAGGTGACTTCTGAATGATTATGATAATTGTACTTTACCCAGAGAACTGCTTCTGAGAGGCCTGTATAAGCCATTCCTCTACCAAGTCTAACTCTTTTAATTGCCATCTGTGATACCAAATTGAATATACCTATAAGTAATAGTTAGGAGACAGGGATAATATCATATTTTGGGCAATGTATACATGTTCAGTAGAAGTCAATTTGCTAGAGCTTTTCTGCACAGATGCTCCTTTGCAAGTCCTTTTATTGTGACCAAAGGCTCCACAATTTCCACATTTAAGAGTGCTTGACCTCTTTGCTTGTACCGTGCAAGCAGTTTCATCAGATTCCCTTCTTCTATTTACTCTTGGTCTCCCAAGAGCTCTTCTCAGAGGTGGTGGCAAGACAGTTGTTGGTAGCAGTTCAGGCATAGGAGGCCATCTCTTGACATCAGGAATGGGATGAATCATGTGCGAGTATGTTTTTAAATACATGTTTTTGGTGAACCAAACTTCACAGTAGTTCTCTAGTTTTTCTCTTCTATACATAACTCCTAATGCTGCATGCTTACATGGAATTTCAGAAATTTGAAAAGCACCACAGTCACAGATTCTTTGCCTCAGGTTGACTATATAGGTCCTGTCCATATCACCAACCTCAAACGTATCCTCACTAGCCATATGCATCTCACATTTTCTTGATGCTTGGCCAATTTCTTTCAGTTTCTGAACAATTCTGGGAGTAATGTGACCAATCAAGGTGCAGCCTTTCTGGTATCTTTTGTGCATTTTTTTCATGAACTTTCTTCTTAAGCCATCAACCAAAGTCAGTATTGGTTTTCCTCTTAATTCACCAATCCAAGCATTAAAAGACTCAGTAAAGTTATTTGTGACATGATCACATTTCAACTCAGTTGAGAATACATGTCTACACCAGGTAGTTCTTGGAATTTTATCCAAATATTTCCAAGCATTTATGTTAATGTCTTTAATGCTAGCCCTTGCTTCATTATGTCCTACTGCATCATAGCTTTTCGTTGCCTTCCAAAAGAAACTGCTAAGTAAGATACCTGGAAATTGACTCTTAAAGTTGCTGCATATATGCCTGCAGCAATGCCTTCCAACTGCCTCAGGAATCATCTCCTCATATGCAAGATTCAATCCCTGTAACCATAACAAAATGACTCAGCAACCATTTTCAGATTAAACATGAAAAGCTATGGACAGAAATTTTACCTTTTGCCTATCACTCATGAATGTTAAAGGTTTGCTGTGATCAAATGGTCCAAAAAACTCAGAAAAATAGTAGAAGAACCATCTCCAAGTATCCTTGCTCTCACATTCAGCTACAACAAAGGCTAAAGGAAATATGCTGTTATTTGCATCCAAAGCAACTGCCGTGAGCAATACACCACCAAATGGACCCTTCAAGAAACAGCCGTCAAACCCCACAAAAGCCCTGCAATCTTCCAGAAATCCTAACTTTTGTGCTCTAAAACTGACAAAGATTCTTAGGAAGGCAGGCTCAACTAAGATATTTGGCCTATCATAATGTATTTTGCATATGCTACTGGGATTATACTTTCTTAGCAGCTCAGCATATGTTGGCAATTTTGTATATGATTCAGCATGTGTGTCTTCTATCGCAGCTAGTGCTTTGTTTTTAGCTCTAAAAATTTGCATTTTACTAGGCCTCACACTATACTTCCTTAGCTCTGCCTCTACCCCTTTATTAGTCATATTAGGATGATCCCTCATGATAGGAACCAACTTCTTGGCCATCCAGTCAGATGTGGCCTCAGCACATTGTTTATCCATAACACACGTGTGTTCTTGCTGATAGCTTTTAACCTGAAAAGTGACTGAATCAGCCACTGGTGAAGCATGAATTCTCCATTGATATCCCTCAACACCACAGACAGCAGTGACTCGACTCTTCTCATTCTTTAATCTCAAAATAGGAAAGCCTTTTTGAATGACATAGTCTTTCAATGCAGCTCTGAAGGCATCTACATTGGTGAATAACTGACCCTTTTGAAACTCTATCACATCTTTGCTATTGTAAATCCACATTTTTTGTCTCATTACTTCTCTCATAGGATCATTTTCTTCCTCAGATTCAGAATCAGGAACCACAACAAGAGCCTCATTTTCCTCAAAATCAGAAAAATTAGTGTCACTGTCCTCACTATATGCATCTACTGCCCCCCATCAACTACTTCCTCATTAGTGTCATTATGTAGGTTGTGTTTCCATGAAGAATCAGAGCTAGAGTCACCATAATTATCATCCGACTGTCCAATGTCTACAACTACTGCCTTGCTAGGAATGTGTTCAATGCCTAAATTATCTTCTTTGTTCATTTCTCTCACATTCACTGAGGTATTCTCCTCATCAACTAGAATAATTTCCATATCAGACACATGCAAGTTAATTACTAATTTAGATTTATGTATTTTGAACATCTCAGCAACTGCATCATCATCATTAACATCCATCATGCAGTTTTTTCCAGGAACTTCACATCTCATCTGCATAAGCATATTAACATTGCCAGGCATTTTACTCAATGCCTTCTCAGTTACATCAAATAGCAAGGAGATGTATGTATAGCCAGTTGGATCCACATTTGGTATCCTGATTTTGTTCCCATTCCAGTGAACCATAATGTCATAGGCAGCAGCAAGATTCCCCATCCTACAATCTCAACATTCAAATATGATGATGATCACAACCAAAGCTAGTTTGAGAAAACATCATCTAGAAACTAGAAACATTGGTTATATAAGTCAGCAGCATGCTACTCAACTTTCATTAACATAAGAATAAATATGATCAGCTTGGCTTCACAGCATACATGTAGCACAAGAGTTCACGGTAGTCTCACACATAATATGCAATGGTTTAAGTTAAGACATAATGATTAACTCAAAAATCCACTTAACAACCAAAATGAATGTTCAATATCAACATTTAGACAGAAGACAGAGGTGGAATTAAGCAACAGTAGTAAAGGTGTCATGTAGCTTTTCGCAACACCAGTAAAGGAAAGTTAAAGGAACAAATAAATTTGTACCTTTCCTGTTGTGTTTGCAACTATTTCAAAATAACAATTAATTCTTCACTTTTTTGCCGCTACTCCAATGCATATTAGGACCACTGGTTTGATCACAATTTCCTTTCCATTTTTGTTCTTGTTATTTCCTCTGTTTCTTTTCCTATATCCAAAATGTCGTATAAGACCACATATAAGTGATCTTATATGTGATCTTGTTATTTCCTCTTGTCAAATCACAGCAGGCACAAAAAATGGCGCCAATATTGCAGCTCAATTGGCGCCTTACTCCCAAAACGACTGGATTAATTCATGTATCAGGAATCAAGTTTCTATTATTGTTGTTAAGCTTAATTAATCACATCAGATGCCATTATGTAACTAAACGGTAGTAATTAACCCCAACTACTTGGGATATATTTATAATTTTGGCCTTGAAGACGTCAGAAAAGGGGCCCAATTTTTTATCAAGGGAGGTAAGTGAAATTTTGAGAACCTCAGGGGATGTCAGTAAAAGTGTCAGAAACCTCAGGAGAGGTTTCTGAAATTATCCCTATTTATTTTCAAAATTTTTATACGAGGATAGTAAGTTGTCAAATGTTTCACATAAAGTTACTAAACATAGAGAAATATATATTTACTCCCAATTGTAGGATAATTAACCATATCTGATTGAGATTTGTTTTTAAATATGTTAATAAATATGTTGCATTTTATCCTTAGTAGTCAGGGTATGAGGAAAATTTTAAAACTGAGAAAAGTTTGTATAAGGAAATTTTAAAAACTGAGAAAAGTTTAACAATAGCACATATTGTTGAAAGATAAATAAAATTACTTGATATTCGAATCGAGTTCAACTCAATAAGAAATCATTAGAGTTTGGTTCGTCAATTAATCAAGACAAATATGAATAGCATTTTCTATTCAATAAAGTTTAAAACTCAGCTTGAATTTGATTTGATTAGTATGAATCTTGAAATATATGCAAAAAATTCAATCTACTCAATCTTGACTCAAGTTTGACATGATAAAAGTTTGTTTTAATTCGACTCAATGTATAAGTAAGTCAAAGTTGATCATAATTTTGACTCATTAAAATCACTAAGTAAATTTAAACATTAGATTATTCGGCTTGATTAGATTTTTTTTAACATCCTAAAGCATGGACTGCTACATTGGATTTATATATTGCATGTTTAGTCACAAAAAAATGCATCTTCTTCCATTCTATATATTGATGTCACAAGAATCATCTTCCGAATCAACTGGTCCCGCACTTCTGCCTCTGTTTGCAACTGGACCGGAATCACTTGTAATACTCGTCATTGATGGTACATATTTCTTTTATTTTAAAGTGTTTAATTATTAATACAAGTAATAAACAAATAAATAGAACATTTTAGCCATTAATTATTCATGGTGCAAAACAATAAATTTGAATATTATGCGAAATTTGAGAACAGTTATGAAAAATATGAGAAGCCTGTAACAAACTAACGGGATGAATAAATGAAATAAAAAGTGAGAGAAAAAGAAGAAAAAATAAGTTTAATCAGTTTTTGCATGTTTTCTATTACAGAATTCCTACTACACATTCAACACAATTTCAATCTAATTTGCAAATCATTTCATTTTAAAACTCTTAGTTTTAGTATTTATAACTTGAGGTACTATAATGATCCAAATTTGAATTATTATAGACCAAAATTGAAAAGTCAAAACTGATGACTAATGGCAATTTGATTATTTCTATTGGTAAAATCAGAAACATTGAGAATCTAATTTGTTTTAGTTGAAATATTAGGACCATTTTGTTACACGAACCAAACATTGATGATTAATAGTGCATTTTTTGCTTTATTTGATTCCGTGAGTTGGGCTTGAGCTCAATCACATATGGGGGTAAATGTAATTTGGTCAACCGAAGGGCTCATTTGGTCATTTAACCAAAAGATAAACGTGATTAACCCGCTCATTTGGTCACTTCCTCGTGGAAACATTTTAACTCAACCCCAAGTATATGCCTATATAAGTCCTGCCCAATGTCACAATGTATGCTCGTGTTTTATTTACCTTTTGCTCGGCATTCCTCAAGTTTTATTTGCCCCTATAAGCAATGCAGACAACTTATTTTCTTTTCGTTGGAGCCTTGGTACTGTTGCACTTTATCGCAACTGGCTCAGCTAGCATAATTGTAGCCAACAACCAAAACAACACTGTTGATCTGAATGCTCTTCTAGCCTTCAAAGCCGCCATGTTCGATCCTCAAAGGATCATCCCAACCAACTGGTCCACATCTACCTCTGTTTGCAACTGGATTGGAATCACTTGTAATGCTCGTCATCACAGAGTCGCAGCCATTGACCTTTCTTACATGGGAATTGCGGGAACTATACCTCCACAACTGGGAAATCTTTCTTTTCTCGTCAGGTTGAATGTCATGAATAACAACTTTCATGGACATCTTCCAACCGAGCTCTCTCGTCTGCGCCGATTGAAGTACATCAACTTGGAAGGTAATGCCTTTGAGGGCGAACTTCCGTCATGGCTGGGAGCTTTACCTGCACTTCGATACTTATCCTTCCGAGATAACGGATTTTCAGGGTCATTATCAGGCAGGCTCTCTAATTTCACAATGTTAGAGACCATCAGGTTGGGATTCAACCTTTTTACTGGAAATCTTTCAGAAGAATTCAGGGCTCTACCGAAATTGAAAATTTTGGAAATTCAATATAACCAACTTGCAGGCCCTCTGCCACGGGCTCTGTTTAACCTCTCCTCATTGCAAGTTATTGGTTTTACGAATAATAGCTTATCGGGTTACCTTCCAGCACGTATCTGCGATTATCTCCCACAACTCCAAGGGCTTTACTTATCATTTAATTACTTTGAAGGTGAAATTCCATCAGGCATTGGAGAATGCTCAGGACTCCAAGTTTTATCCTTGTCTTACAACAAATTCAGAGGGTATATACCAAAAGAATTTTGGAATCTAACCACGCTTACAGGAATATATTTGGGTGGGAACGACCTGACAGGTAAGCTGCCAGCTTCACTTTGTTTTGATAAATTCTTGTATATTTCAAGCACCAATAGATCACAGATTTAAATGCTAGTAGGGTTCTGAGTTTAGATGCTCCACCACATTAATAGGTTTAACACTTAATGTTTAGCCGGACTGGATTTAAGCAATAATTCCCTGTCCGCTTCTTAAATCTTAACACTTCTATTAATTAGAAAAAAAATTTAAAACAAAACTTTTGGTAGAGATACTTACACTAAAAAAATTGGGAAAATCACTCAAGACCCTCATGCGGTGGTAATGTGCCATCTAACTGCGATGCGGCTTCAAATATTACATTTAACTTCTTTCTACTTTAGATTGAAAGGTAATATGGATGAAATTCATTCAAACTAATCATTTTTTTTTTTGCAAAAAGACAACTCTACCCTAACGTACATAATGTCAATTCATCCTTCTTTCTTGTTTTATTTCATACTTGAAAGTATGTTTAGTTTTGGCCGCATCCTGTACGTTATCTTTATTCATTTCAAACTGAATTGTTTGATTTTTCTGATTTCTTAACTTGCTTCCTTATTTTGTCAAAAAGGAAAAATAATCTTCTTTACTCAATAAAAATTTCTAAATTTTGTAGCTAAATTTATTGCATGAATTATGAATTTAGACTGAAAGTGGTTCAAAATCCTCATAACCCAATAATAAATTTTCATTAGGTTTTGAAGGATTTTGAGACTAAATTTATAATTCATACCAAACATTTACATAAAAAAGAATGCTGTTGGCAGAGGCCAATTACTTTAGAAATATTGGGGAATACTTCCTTTAATTAATTTTCTTGTCATGACATGATTTATTGGCAGGTGAAATTCCAAAAGTCATTAACAATCTCTATAATTTGGAGATACTAGACATAAGGAGTGCCAATATGACAGGTAAAAAGCTTCAAACGTTTTGAAAGAAGATCTATTTTATTATTGCATTATCAGAAGAGTTTTCTCTAAGATTTATTTTATTATTTCATCTTACCTTACGTTCTTAGATGGAAGACATCATCATATTCAAAGTACTTGTGCCAGTGGAAATATTTGTACGTCCCACCAATTATTTCATTAGCATCGAATATTCCAATTCTTGAAGTTCAAAAAACAGGAAAAAAGAAAGTACATAAATACAACAAGCCAACACATAATTCAAATTACATGAAAATATTTATTATCATATGCTAAGTTCATGAATACTAGTAACATGGATTAGCTTTACAAAAAAAAAAAACATGGATTTACTTGAACTCGTCTTTATCATTCTGTATCAAAAACTTGCTGGCTTGTAAATCATAATGATCAATACTTGCATCCACTATGTGTCTGTCTTCTCATTACTTCCCTTTCTCACCAAATTGTTTCAAGTCAAATGATTCATTTTTTTATTACCAATTTCATTTGTCAGGTATAATACCTCAAGAGGTTGGTAATCTTAGCAAGTTGGAAGTACTAAACTTGGAGTTGAATAGGTTGAGAGGTCCCATCCCGCTGAAACTTTTCAATAATTCAACTGTACGAATTATTGCTCTCACGGAGAATGATTTATCAGGCGAGCTTCCATCAGCTATAGGTGCTTTCTTACCCAATCTTGAGGAACTCTACCTTGAGGGAAATGAATTCACTGGTACTATACTAACATCCATCTCAAATGCTTCTAGGCTCAGAATCCTAGACCTTAGCGGTAACCATTTTACTGGTGCAATTCCTCATTCTCTTGGAAACTTGAGATTACTGGAACAGTTTTCTATATGGCAAAATGATTTTTCTGAGGACTCGCTATCCAAAGAGTTGAGCTTCATCATATCCCTGTCAAGCTGCAAACATTTAAGAAGGTTGTGGATAGGTGAGAATCCTCTGAATGGCTTCCTTCCAAAGTCAATTGGAAATCTTTCTAGCTCACTCGAATCCATTTATGCCAGTAATTGTGGAATCAAAAGTGAAATTCCAAGTTCAATTGGTAATTTGAGCAACTTAGTAGAACTGTTCTTTGAAAACAATAGTTTGACGGGTGTTATTCCGACTATGATCAAATGGTTGTTGAAGCTTCAGAGGATAAATCTAAGCGACAATCAAATACTAGGTGCTATTCCAAGTGAGTTTTGTAATTTGCTGAACTTAGGAGAATTATATCTGGCAAAAAATAAGCTTTCTGGTGTGGTGCCTTCTTGTTTAGGAAACGTTACAACACTCAGATATGTTTATCTCAATTCTAACAGTTTAAGTTCTATGATACCAACAAGCTTTTGGAGCCTTAGAGATATTTTGATGCTAGACATGTCAGGAAATTATTTGACAGGTTCTTTGCCTGCTGAAATTGGAACCTTCAAGGCATTAGTCTTTTTGAACCTTTCAAATAATCAATACTTGGGTGGGATACCCAGCACTATTGGAGCACTACAGGATTTGCAAGAACTCTCTTTGGAACATAACAAGCTGCAAGGATTGATACCAGATTCCATGAAGAATATGTTGCAGTTAGGGCATTTGGATCTATCTTTTAACCATCTGGAAGGTGAAATTCCCAACTCATTACAGGTACTATCAGATCTCCAATACTTTAATGTGTCTTACAACAGATTGAGAGGACCAATTCCTCATGGAAGGCCGTTCGCAAATTTCACGAACCTATCTTTTCTCTCAAATGAAGCATTGTGCGGCGCTCCTTGGCTCCAACCTTGTACAAGTACATTTGAGCATGAATCAAGGACAAAAAGGATAGTCATGATTGTTCTGTTGACATCAGGATCTGTCATATTAGCCTTGGTGATTTCAATTTTTTTGATGCGGTTAAAGTTGAGAAAGAAAACTCTAGCTCCGACTCAGAACTTGGTTCCCATGGCGACATTTGAAAGGGTGTCCTTCCATGAACTTAGACAAATAACGAATGGATTCAGTGAGAGTAACTTACTTGGCTCGGGGAGCTTTGGTTCAGTTTACAAGGGAATTCGTGAAAATGGGATGGTTTGGGCCATAAAGGTATTCGATTTGCAGCTAGAAGGTGCATTTAAAAGCTTTGATCGAGAATGTGAAGTCTTGAGCCGCCTTCGGCATCGAAATTTAACTAGAGTAATTACTGCTTGCTTTAGCCTTGACTTTAAGGCTTTGGTGCTGGAATACATGCCCAATGGAAGCCTCGAGAAATGGCTTCATGTAAACCATCATGTCCTAAGTATCATGCAAAGGTTGGATATCACGATAGATGTGGCTTCCGGTTTGGAATATCTCCACTATGGTTATTCAACTCCTATAGTTCATTCTGACTTGAAACCTAGCAATATTCTCCTAGATCAAGACATGGTTGGGCACATTTGCGATTTTGGAATTGCAAAGTTGTTAGGAGATGGAGAATCAGTGGTACAAACAAAGACTCTTGCTACATTTGGATATATTGCCCCAGGTGACTTTTCTTGACTCAAATTTCTAAAATTTTATATCATTCAAATTAATGTTTCAACTTTCAACAACTAGTACCGTATATCAAATATAAAACCTTTAAGAAAAAACATAAATTTGCTGAACCGATACCAATACTTGACTTTAACAACGAGTTTCAAATTTTGATGCTAGAGCATGGACTAGAAGGATTGGTTTCTACAAGTTGTGATGTCTACAGCTTTGGAATTACATTGATGGAGACATTTACAAAAAGAAAGCCTAAGGATGAGATGTTCACAGAAGAGTTAAGCCTCAGGCGTTGGGCACAAGATTGCTTACCAGATTCTATGATTCAAGTTATAGATGTAGATTTACTTCATCCTGAAGACAGACTGGTACAAAAGAAGATTAACTGCATATCATCTATCTTGCAACTTGGTTTAAGTTGTACAATAGATGCTCCTAAGGAGAGAATAAACATGAAAGAAGTTCTAAGAGCGCTACAGAAGATCAAACTCCAGTTTATCAAAGACATCACGCCTTGAAGCAGGTATAAAACCAATAATCCAATAGCAACTTTTTTTCTTCAATCATATGGTATATCAAAAGCTTATTCCAAGGATTATTATTCATTCAAGTAGTACTTATGTTTTTCCCCTCAATACATGGCAGAGCCCTGAGGTGCAAATGTATTTGGGGAATTCTTTGTCCTGACTTGGTGCACCACCGAAATGCTTAAAGTTCAAGGCAGGAATGAGATATGTTAATGTATTATGAATAAATTGTTTACAGATATAAAGACCTCAAGTTCATGATCCCAGCTTATATGTCATGAAACGCCAAGCATTTTACTTGGTGTTTATGTTTGACATATATATATATATATATATATATGGCAATTAAGTTGGTAATCTACTTTTAATTACTGATACAACTTTCCTCTTTTCAACTTTCCTCTTTTGATCATCAGTATATATCACCCTGTAGAGGTACGCATAAGCATATGCATTTGTACATATAGAACATACATATGGCATGTAGATTCATGCATTTATTTTATTACAAATTACACATTTTAAAGGTGCAAAGAACAGAGACGGTAAAGTAGTTTTATGTGCAACAATTACTACTTAATAGAAATTAATAGCACAGTTTCAGGGTAAAATTGAATCTTATATTTGTAATTATTGTTGAGGATAGTTGGAGGTTGTTAAAATTAATTATGTACTATTTCCTTAAGCTAGAAAATGGTGGGAACATTTGTTAAATATCTCAATTTTGGGAACAACTCATTCCATACATTCCTTTAACATTGGAAATAACAAAAAAAAAAAAAAAAAATCAGCATGCAATCAGCAATGCACTGCGCTGCCTCTTTATAATGGATTTCTGGTGCCACATGAGTTCGGCCGAGGTGCACGACTCGAGCGATTTACAACACGGACGAGTTTCATACTTTCAGTAGATATCCAACAGCAAGAACAAACAAACGAGACCATCGTCAGAAATGACTCTAGGTGGCTCCTTGTTATGGATGTTAGACGGCCATGTAAGGTGATCCGCGCTCAGAATAGTCAGCAGCAACGCCATCACTGCCTCTGTAATGCCCAAACCCCAATTATCCAAAAGCTTTCTAGCCAATTGAATATTATGTATAAGTAAGGGGTTATTTTATAAGTCTGGTATAAATTTGAGTGCCAAAGTGCAAATTGATATGGATATATACAAGAAATTGGAAGAATTTTGTGTTAATAACCAAGAACACTGGGAGTTCTAAATCAGTTTTGCTACTAACAGTCACCTCTGCGCAGCTTTGGAAAATTAGGCATCACTTGGTATAGAAAAGTCAAAATTGAGTTCCATTAATTGCATTTAAAACTAAATTCAAAAACCTTTCTAATGGTATAAAATTTCATCTTCGGTTTGTTGCCTATTAATACCAGATGATTGGTAAAAAAATCAGAAGCTGCATAGTTAAGGACTAAAAACTGCACTAAATTATGGTCCAACTTAAGGCCCCCTACTGATGGAATCGCTAAATGATTCCTCTAAAGATATTTAGTTGTCTGAGTTTAGTTTCTAATGTTACCAATTTTGTAGTGATTCGATACATATAACTTGAGTTATGTGTGTTTAACTAAGGACTGCATTGGCTGAAATTCCTAACCTACACAACATGGAAGCTGCAAAGTGTACTAATTTTTTGTTGAATTTAAACTAGTGTGTGATCCAAATCTTTGAGATGTGTATTCTAATGATTGTTAGCACTTCAAGTCTACTTTGAAGCAGCACAAATTTTACAATTTTTTGGCATATATAGCTATAGCTATGTCCATTCAATTGAATACTGCCACTGTTGAATTTCTTAAGTAAGCACTTGTACTTTTAGGCGTTTCGAGTGATTAAACGTAACATATTCTTTAATTGAAGGCAAAGTGTAAAGACGAAATAAGTAATAAACTGTTCACTTATTATTTAATACAAAATATGCTCAAATATTTAGATTTCAATAATTAACAATTCAACCACTTAACTGATTCATATTTCAGATTCAGAGTTTAGATTTTAAATTTCAATTTTATCAAATACATCCTAAGTTTAATTCTTGAAGTCTCTCCACCCTACCTTTATTATTTAGAGAATCCAATACTAGTTTTCCCTTCATGTAAAGGAAGAAATTGATTGAAATTGTCACATCTAGGTAAAAATGACCACTAATAACATCAAAAGCGGTATATGAGTTTTCACTTACCAATCAGCTTTAACTCAATAGGATGAAGTCGTCTCCACGTCAATGAGGCATCAAGTTCAAGCTCCACTTAAATGTACCCTCCAAAAAATCGCTTTTATTTTATTTTATTTTTTCTTTTTTGGGCCTAATTTGTCAATTGTCATGTTTGGATCACCATTTCGAACTGATTGATTCATGTCCCCCACTTTGGAGATCATAATACACTTGATACTTACTACTTAGATTTGTTAAGGAATATACATGCTTTTAGCCTTAATATGATTTGTCCTAGATTTGTATGAACACTGGAAGAATAATACACATAAAGAAAATATAGTGGATATGTGAGAAAAGAGAACATTCAGCACACTTCAAGTAGACTTCCCACCGGTCTCAAGGTCTTCATTTTCATACCCGCTGCATCCATTTTGAGACTGTCTTTTTTTTTTTCTGATTATTGTAACCAATTGCAGCTAAAAGTAGAGGGAATGTGGGAATATTGCCTTGATTCTTGTCAGAGCCATTATTTAGATATGCATGCCTGATTTCTTAATTGGGTCAAACTTTTGAGTTGGTTAAGGACAAGAGTATTGATTCGGCAACACAAAAATTAATAAACAAGAAAATTCAACCTCAAATCTGTTCAGGATTTGATGACTTGAATACCCACTTTTTTTTTTTTTGGCTTCACAATTTCAAGAAAGTAGTTGTGTTCTTGCCCCAATAATTGGGCCTTGCCTAAATTGTTCTAGTCACTCAACTTTTTGAACTGTAAACTGAGAATCAATTAATTTATTCTTGACAGGCGCACATCCGATAGATAACTTGCACATTGAAATACAATAAACTTGATTCCAAATTCCAACCACAAGTATCAGTTAAAACTCGTCAATGTGGTTCTATACTCACAAAAAATAAGCTTGAGAGGCAACATGTGCCAAATATGAACCTTAAGGTACTAAGTTGGGGCAATCCCAAGGGGAAGGCCATGACTACAAATTGGCTAAACTTCTAATAATGCATCCAATGCTTCTAACTTACAAGAAATCTCTAACAAAAATGAAGAGTAAATTTACCAAGGTTAATGAATTTGGATTGCCAGAAAACTAGCTATAAGTTGATGCCTCTTTAGCTGAAGCAGAATATAGAACCGAATGTGATCCATCACCAAAAAGTGAACCAAATTAAACTTGGCATGAACATTTGACATACAATTCCTGGATAATTACACGGATGAATTGCTTTAGAGTTAAAATTACGAACGTTTGATAATGCATCAAATGTACAAAAACTCCCTAAAAGTGACTGCATGTCAGGTCTTATCTTTCAGCTGCTAAAGAAAACTATTATAAAGTAGAGAGCCATTTTGTACATGCACCAGTTACTGTGCTAAGTGAACCAGTAACTTGGGAATCTTAATGATGTCCTCTTATTTCAACTTTAACCTTAACTAGTTTCAAGGAAACTTGCCATCTCAATCTTTAACCCTTGCCTTTTGGGAAAAAAAATGCAGGAAACTTCACCAGAGCATGAAGATTGGAGATAAAGAAGTATGCAGGAGCCAAGAAGACTACGGATCTTCTACTAGTGCAACTTGAAATGTAAACTTTTACATCTGGGAGCTTAGCCAAGAAGTTGCTTAGGCCAAGTCATTATGGAGTTCATCACTCATGCTAGGGGATATTGGACGGTTTAATTCCCACAGAAAGAGTTAAAGAGTTAGCTCAAGTTAGTGCCTTCTTTATATTTATGTGGCCATTAGTGACGAATGTGTTAAGCTCAACCCACACTCTTATGTGACTGTATATTAATATGCGTGATTTCTAAATTGTCAAACGGATAAATATTCTCAATCAACCTTTCATTTTTTTTTTCTGCCAAATCTTTAAGTAGATTGTTTCGTTGATTCAATCAGATCAGCATTTAAATACTGCGAGATTGCATTTACTTATTTGCCAAGCTACCAATCCCCCAAAGAGGCAACAACAAAAATACTACTTAGAAAAATCAATTCATCATTTTTAACTAATATTAGAAAAAGAAACGAAAAAGAAAAGCATAACCATAGACCATGAACCACTAAGCAAGGTGGTGGAACAGCTTTCCACTTCCGGAGTTATACCCACCCACCGAGTACCGAACGCAGCATTAGGCCAAAACAAATTTGAGTCCTGCACACATCGAAATGCATATACGGCATTATGCGTTCGTATCCCTATGAGATTTTTTATTAATACACCGGTTTCCTCTAAGGTTTGCAAAGTTACACTGACCTTCCCTGGTAGCAATTTGGGTCCAATTACTTACATCACGTGGTGTGAAATTACTACTATACCCACAGGCATTACATTATGTCTTATTTGAAGACTAATATCTGACAAAATGAGTAATTAGGGCATAAATTTTTTTTTTTTTTTAAGATAATACCTTTTATTCAACCAGAAAGACAATTACATGGAATAACGGCCAACAGCCTACGCACGACCTACCCTAACACGCCTAATCGAAGGCACCCCTAGTCTATTTAAACGACACTCGCCCTGGGCCACCGAGGGAAGAGTCCGCTCAGCAGAGTAAACTCGAAGCTGCTCTTGTGGATGAGAGACCCCTACATTGGATAAAATATCAGCTACCTTATTCGCCTCTCTGTAACAATGCTCAAATTGAACCCCCTCCACCAGGTGCCAGATTTGCTCCACCTCTCTCCTAACAGACCAAGGACAAAGGCATCGCCGCTGGAGTATGTCAACTAACAACTTCGAATCCGATTGCACTATCCTGGGAAGAAGCCCCTTACCTAAACACACTTGAACACCCTTGAGCATGGCCAACACTTCAGCATGAAGACTAGTAGCCTCCCCCAGGTACGCCGAGAATGCAACCAATAACTGCCCAGCGGAGTCTCTAAGTAAGCCACCTCCACCACTCACACCCGGGTTTCCCTTAGAACACCCATCCGTGTTGAGCACCATATCTGCTTGACCCCCTGCCCTCCATCGAACAACTGTAAACTCATACCGCGCAGTCAATTGAGCTACCCTTCCGTAAAACAGCGAGAAATCACTCCCATGGACGGCTAAACTAAACTGAGCCTCAAATGCAAATTTGACATCCTGGAATACCGCTTCACACAGCTCCTTTACATGTACTCTAACCCCCTCAACAACCGCTCTACACCTTGCCTTCCAAATGTTCCAACAGATAAAAACTGGAACAATGTCAAAAACGAATCTCTGCTGGGCCCTTGGAGTAGGAAACATCCACCACTCAAATAAATGTGCTCGGAGACTGTCGTGCGACCTACGAATACCGCATATGTTCTGAAAGAACCCCCAAACCTCCATTGCCCACTCTCCCGCAGAAAACACATGCTCCATTGTCTCTCCATTAGCAACCGCACAACAACAGCACTTTGATGCCAACTGAAAACCCATCTCCCTCAAGACGTCATCCAAAGGCAGCCGCCTCATGACCAAACGCACCATGAACAAGGACACTCTCAAAGGTATCCGAGGATGCCATATGCGAGAGAACACTAGTGACCTGTTGCGACCCTGGCGGACCTCCTGGAATGCTGCCGCCAAAGTGAAGAGCCCTGACTGCGTCGACCTCCAGATCACTTGATCTGTCCCCCGTCCACTCAGTGCCGGTGTCTGCATCACCTCTTCCACAATGGATGGCGGCAGAATCTGTGACAACCGACAATTATCCCAGGTACCATTGACCAATACATTGGAGAACGAAAGGCCTGGAACCACCAAGGCTCGAAGAAAAAGAGGCCCACTCCCCAACCAATTATCATACCAAAAATCACAAGACCCATCATTAAGCAACCAGACCATGCATAATTCCGCCTGGCGGCTCACATTGATCATGCGCCTCCAAGTGGGTGAGGCAGCCCGCGAACTAACCACCTGACAAGGATGGAGCCCATTACAATACTTTGCCCGCATGAAGGTTGCCCATAGAGATGACCCTGTGCGCAAACCCCACCAAAGCTTACACGAAAAGGCATTGTATACATCGCGAACCCGCCGGAAACCCGCGCCACCTTCCATCACCGGGTAACAAAGATGAGACCACCGAATCCAATGATGCTTAGTCTGCTCGGTCGAAGACCCCCACAAGAAATTTGCACAGAGACGCTCAATACTCTTGAATGTCGCCACTGGAATAACTGCAGCAGACAAAAGATGAGTTGGAAGGGACGAAAGAACATGCTTGATTAGCACTAACCTGCCTCCAGGCGACAAAAGTTTAGACCGCCAAGACAGAATCCTTGCCGAGATAGCATGACACACCTCCCCAAAGTACAAGGATTTGCACCTGCCAATGTATAACGGGAAACCCAGGTACCGGACCGGGAAATGCTGCCTAGAGAAGCCGGTAATCCGCTCAATTACCCTCCGCCGGGCGGGCGACACCGACGGGTGGACTAAGTACCCACTCTTCTGAGCACTCACCAACTGCCCCGAGGCCAGTTGATACATGTCCAAGACCCGCATAATCTCCTTCAAAGAGCTAGAGGAACCATTAGCAAAAATGAGCACATCATCCGCAAAAGCCAAGTGGGTGACCGACGGACAACCCCTGGGAACCGTGAAACCTAAGAAACCCGACTGTGCAGCAAGACTATTGAGCCCCCGGGATAACACCTCCGCGCCAATGACAAATAAGGCTGGAGACAACGGATCTCCCTGACGGATCCCATGGCCCGACTTGAAAAAACCATGAGAAGCCCCATTAATGATGATGGAGAACCAAACATTCGACAATAATCTCCAAACCATGTCAATAAGCCTCTCACCAAACCCAAATTTACGCAATACTCGGACAATGAATATCCACGATACACGATCATACGCCTTTGCCATGTCAAGTTTTAGCGCTACATTTCCCCCCTTAGCCTTTTTCCTAATCCCTGACATAAGCTCCTGCGCCAGGAGATAATTCTCTGTTATGTTCCTGCCTTTGACAAATCCCGTCTGTTGCGGAGACACAATCTTGGGCAAAATACTTGCTAGCCTATCCGCCAAAATTCGAGAGAGAACCTTGTTGAAAAAATTGCACAAACTAATTGGCCTATACTTAGAAAAGTCCTGGGGGCTTGGCACTTTGGGAATTAAAACAATGGATGTAGAAGTTACGAAACGAGGCAGCTCCGCCCCACAAAAGAAACTCAATACAGCATTATAAACATCCTGTGCAATAACATCCCAAGCGAAAGTAAAGAACTGACCTGTGAAGCCATCAGGGCCTGCAGCACTATCCCCATCCATCTCAAATACCACCCGTTTCACCCGCAACCAGACCATGCATAATTCCGCCTGGCGGCTCACTATCATCCTCTAACATGGATGTGTATTCACGCAAATTAATATGGCTGATGCTTTATTATTTGGAAACAATATTTTTACTTGAATCACAAATACATTTTTTAATTACCTTTTTATCATTCCAACCACCATTTTATTTCACATACATCAAACTATAAAAAGTGTCACAACAATTATTCTAATAATGTCAATCCCTAGCTTTGAATTTAACAATTGGTTCATTATCCACTTATTAATTCTTTGACAGTACATTTTTCCAGTCTTAGGTAGAATTTGATTCTCTTTATCCACCTTCTTTCGTTGCTTCATCCTTCACTCATCTTCTAAATCTAAAATAGAAATAAACATAATGAAAATGGCTTTGGTGTAGTCTAATTAACCTGAATGCATTTATCATAAACTTCGCTCAGGTCATGTTATGGACTTCATATTCGGCGTTTTTAAGTCCTCAGTATCACTGTTGAAGTCTTTTGTCGAAATGAAAGACTTTGGCGCCATCACAGTGGAATATCTTGAATAGCCTATGATTAATTATTTAATCCAAGAATTATTGCATTTCAATTAATTGTGATCTTAGCTGATGAATACCCTGTACGAATTAAACCAAGTTAGTTGGTTGCTTGGGTTGAATTCCTTTCTAAGACTAACTGACGAGAAGGTACTGAGAAAGGTGCTAAGTCCAATTTTGACTCCAGACCGTGGGGAAAAAGATATGGCCATAGGGCACTACCGTAGGAATAATGCTTCAGACTTCGAAGTCAATAGTTCTCTCCCATTTTGCTTAAAGGATACTTACTCGGGTAACATAAAAACTAGACATCTAGGTTTAGCACTATGTGCATATTTGGCTTTAAGTGGAACTCTCTCCCATCTAACCAAGTATAAGTCAAAAGACCAGAAGGATCCTTTATCTTGATAAAGTAAAATTTACTCGAGTATTGAAAGAAATTCATTATTTAAGAACATAGTGTTCCCATTTTTTTAGTATAGTATCATAAAAACTAATCATCCTGATAATCTCAGAGCATTGGCTCTTTCATATATATTTATTTATTTTTAAATATTTTAGATGAGGATGGAAAGTTGTCGAATGTTTCGCATAAAGTTAGTAAACATGGAGCTATATATGTTTACTCCCAATTGTAGGTTAATTAGCCACATCTAATTGAGATTGGTTCCCCCCCCCCCCCCCCCCACAACAAAAAAATATATATTGAGGACATTTCACCTTAGTAGTCAGAGTATAAGGAAAATTTAAAAACTGAGAAAAGTTTGTTAATAGCATATTTGGGGACCAAATTTGTTTTAATTGAAACTTTGGGTCAGTTTGGCACACATGCCAAATATTGAGGATTAAAACTGTATTTTTCACTTTATTTCATTTCATGAGTTTGGTTTGAACACCATCCCTGCAATTTGGTCAACCGACAGGTTCATTTGGTTATCTTAACCAAAAGTTAACATAATTAACCCACTTATACCATAGACTAGATTCATACAAAACTTTCCAGTCAACTGCCATCCTTTCATGTAGAAAGACTGCACTATTAGCTTCTTTTGTTGGACTTGCATTCATCTTGGTTGGTTGGAAGCAAATACATGGAAATGAGTGAATAGCTTCAATTCTCGACTCTGGAGCCTAAGGACTTAGACTGGGGTGGTTCTTGACCGAAACTTGTGTTTCCACACAATGAATGCCTTAGACTAATACAGGCCCATAGAGGATTAGGACACTTATCTGCATCTTCACTTCCTTTACCCTTAAAATTTTCAGACACTTAATAATTTTAGCTTGGAGTAGTATCCTTTCATCATTCTTGGAACATTATGTTATACCCAAAATTCAATTTTGCCACATAGAATGCTAAAGCACAGGAATTGCTTGTGTTATCAATTACTCGAAAGCGGGACAATACATAAAAAAGCTAGTCCGACAAAATCTAGTCGCCCATCGAGGACCAAGAATCAATTTTTTTAAGAAAGTAAAGTTAAAATTGAGAATGTTACTAAACATAGGACATGATGATAAATTAATTATCACCAATAGACTAGGAGAAAATACACTAAAATGGCAAGAACAAAGATTTTGGTTTAACCTTCCCACCCCTCCTTATTTCCTTCCAAATCCCAAACTGCCAAATTTAGGAATCAAATCCTGAACTTGGTAGCAAAGAGACTTCCTCATAGAAACTTGGTGAATAAATGAGGGAATTCTTTTTTTTTTTAATGTTGTGTTTTTCATTTTAGGATATTTCAAAATATTTGTCATCTTAATAAAATTAAGGTTGTTTTTTATCACTTTTTTCAATATTGTCCCTATTTTTAGTTGTATGTCAAGTTATATTCAAATTTGAATTTTAAATTTTTGAGGGCAAGTTTAGAAACAGATATCACTCTACCCTGGGACTACAATAACTGATATCAGAGATTCTTGACTAATGCCTCAATAATCACTTTCTCTACCTTATTTATTTCTCCCTTTGACATTGAGTTATTACCTAATATTTTGATATAATAGTAACAGAAAAATTCAACTTAAAATTATTGACAAAAAAATTTTGTGAATCGAAATACCAACTTTCCATGCTACATATTTTAGCCAGATTTTCTTAATTCAAGCATAATGGATAATTGTTATGCGGATAAAGTGGATTTGGAGATAAGAGAGCGATAGAGATAAGCACAAAAAATGAAAATAAAAAAGGGCTGTGCTAGGGTAATAGATTCACCAAGTTGAGGTACAAAGCTTCCCCACGCAATAGATTCACCAAATTGAGCAATAGATTTCCTATAAGTTATTTTCTGTTGTGCTAGGGTAATATGTAGCAATCTGATAGAAGAAAACAATAAAGTAGCAAACATATATCGGAATGGAAACTTGGTGAACAGATGAGGAACTTCAATTTATCAACGTCTAACGGAATCATCAACCATGTGGTATACCACATTTGTGGATGAGTATTTTCTTTTTTTCTTTTTTTTTGCCACACACTTATTTCTACAATGTGATTTACCACAATGTGGTAATATATCACTTCCTCATGGACAATGGGTAACAGAAATTTACTAATTCACGTGTGTAAACACAATCCAGTTTAACAAAGGAAACACAACTACGATACGTTGTGGAAAAATTTTAACTCAACCCCAAGTATATGCCTATATAAGTCCTGTCCAATGTCACAATTTATGCTCGTGTTTTATTTACCTTTTGTTTTGCATTGCTCAAGTTTTATTTGCCTCTATAAGCAATGCAGAGAACTTATTTTCTTTTCGCTGGAGCCTTGGTACTGTTGCATTTTGTCACAACTAGCTCAGCTAGCATAATTGTAGCCAACAACCATAACAACAGTGCTAGTGATCTGAATGCTCTTCTTGCCTTCAAAGCCGCCATTTTCGATCCCCGAAGGATTATCTCTACCAACTGGTCCACTTCTTCCTCTGTTTGCAACTGGATTGGAATCACTTGTAACACTCGCCAACTTTTCTTACATGGGAATTGTAGGAACCATACCTCCAGAACTGGGAAATCTTTCTTTCCTAGTCACAGCTTTCATGGACACCTTCCAACCGGGCTATCTCGTCTGCGCCGATTGAAGTACATCAACTTGAAAGGTAATGCCTTTGAAGGGGAATTTCCATCATGGTTGGGATGTTTGAGTGCACTCCGATACTTATCCTTCCGAGATAACGGATTTTCAGGTTCATTATCAGGCAGGCTCTCTAATTTCACAAAGTTAGAGACCATCAGTTTGGGTTTCAACTTTTTTACTGGAAATCTTTCAGAAGAATTCAGGGCTCTACCGAAATTGAAATTTTTGGAAATTCAATTTAACCAACTTGTAGGCCCTCTGCCACTGGCTCTGTTTAACCTCTCCTCATTGCAAGTTATTGGTTTTACCAATAATAGCTTATCGGGTTCCCTCCAAGCACATATCTGCAATTATCTCCCACAACTTAAAGGGCTTTACTTATCACTTAATAACTTGGAAGGTGAAATTCCATCAGGCATCGGAGAATGTTCAAACCTCCAAGTTTTATCCTTGTCTTACAACAAATTCCGAGGATATATACCAAAGGAAATTTGGAATCTAACCACGCTTACACAATTATATTTGGGTGGGAACGACCTGACAGGTAAGCTGCCAAGTTCACTTTGTTTTGAAAAATTCTTGTGTATTTCGAGCACCAATTGACCGCAGATTTAAATGCTTGTAGGGTTGTGAGTTTAGATGCGTATGTGTGGAGAAACACTTAAACTTAATGTTTAAATAGATTAAGTTGAAACTTAATGTTTAGGTAGACTGTATATAAGCAATGATTCCTTCTTTTTTGCATATTTGTTCATCAAGGATTATATGGGGATGTTTTCACATAGGTAATAATAGTTAAAAATTGGAGACATTACTCAAGAACCCCATGGGGTGTGGTACTCTAACCTCTAACTGCCATGCGGTTTAGAAATACACAGCTAAACCCTTTGCAATTTAGATTGAAAGCTACGATTATAGATGACAATCAAACCCATTTAACTAAATTTATGCATACCCACTCATAAATAATTGGATATGGGTATATTAAGTTTTTTAAAATGGGTATAATTCGATAACCCATCAAACCCAATTAACCCATTTAAAATTGTCTTCTCCAAACCTCCATTCTTCTCCCACCCATTTAGAAGAAATTTGAGACTTGTGTTTGATTAATGAATTCATTGTTGGAGACTTTCATGCATTAATATTGCTGAAACTTTGTATACAGTAGAATGTTTTATTTTTCAGCCTTAACAAATATTTGATACATCTTTTACACAGATAGATATCCTACTTAATTTTTTTTCCAGATTTTTCATTTTGTCATGATGTTAACTACGTTTGTTTAATTTATTATTATTATTTGTTGGTTTATCTTATCATTTTATTTTCTCGTTGTTTGTTAACTTGCTTATTTTTCAACATTACCAATGTATGATAAGTTTTAGCCTCCTTTCCTATCTTTCCAAAATGAAATTTTAAATTTACAGACCAAAAAAATGCTAGGGGTTCAAAATTTTTTGATAAAGTTTTTATGTTAACTTTCATAGTACTTAGTTCAAATTTTTATATTCTTATTGTTCAATTATTAAATAGTATGCAATTTTACGATATAGAACATGGATGGGAAAAAATTGGTAATTAGGCTTATTGAGCATTACAAATAAATATTTAAAACTAATGATGGGTGTAAAGGGTGAAATAAATTGATAATTTAGTTTGCAAAAATGAATTTAAATAAGTTTACAAAAAGGTAAAATAAATAGGTTACAAATGGGTAATTGGGTTACTCAACTCATTTTTTAACTTACCCATTTATACCCATCTAATTAAAGAGGTATAAATGGGTTGATTCACATATACGCATTACCCATTACCTATTTCAACCCTTTCAAACCAGCCCAAATCACCCACTTTGACACCTCTAGCAAAGATGATGAAATGCATACAAACTAACAGTCTTGTGCAAGAAGACAACTCTATTAACATACATAACGTAAATTCATCCTTTTTCTTAATTATGTTTCTTACTTGAAAGTATTTCCAGTTTTGGCCCCATTCTGTGTGTTATCTTTATTTATTTCAAACTGAATTGTTAGTTTGCAATGTTTCGATGTTTTTATTTTCAACTTTTTCATCTTTATTTTGTCAAAAGATGTAAAATGAAAAATATTCTTCCTTAATCAATCAAAATTTGCAACAACATTACTAAAGTAACTAATTATAGCCGGCAATTGTCGTCCATGACTAACTGGTTTAATTTTATTGTGTAGAGTGCAGATTAAGACTGAAAATCCTTGAAAATTGTTCAAAATCCTTCGTAACCCAATGAGAAAATTCTCATTGGGTTTTAGAGGATTTTGAGACTAAACTCATAAGAGCATGAAAAATTTACATCACATACACTATTGCTGATAATCGCTAACTACTTGAGTATTGGTGCAAACTTCAACTGAATAAAGAAGTTTTTGTTTTCAACAAAATAAAGATAAAAGTTAGAAAATAAAAGAACAGAGTTACTAAACCTAACCTCACCTAACTCGATAGTTCAATTGGTCAACTTAGTGATCTTGGATTAGTAGTTGGACTGAACGAGGAAGGAAATCGTTAACTAGTCAATAATTCGTCAATTCGATTGGTAAAATCTAAAATGCTGGCCTGTTCAACTAGTAATTTAATAATTATAATGTTTTTAGTAATTAAAATATTTTATTGTACAATATTTTAGAAACACCGACTGGGTCAGTAAATCTATAGTTAAGTCGCTAACCTGTTATACCAATGGCCTTGTCAGGTTGATGTCTAGGCCGGGATTAATGACTATGCCATACACACAATTTTGTTTGATGTAACAAATAAATTTGTGAACGAAGAACGAATTAACACTATGTATATTAATGGGTAGAGTTGTCTTTTTGTACAAAACCATTGGTTTTGATGGATTCCATCTCTCTTGCCTTTGAATCCAAAGCATAAGGATGTTAAAAGTATATTTTCAAGCCACGTGGGGGTTTTTGTGTAATTTCCCCTTACCATTTTCAGACATTTGAAACTTCATGGCTTTACCGTCTACGAAAGAAAATGTAAAAAATATTAATTTCGATATGCATATTTAGATTTTATATCAATTTTATTTCTAATTTATGCACACATTTAAAAATCCATTGACATATGCATAAAGATTGCCACCAAAATGACCTTCAATTTTTGGGGGTGTATGTAATCGTCATTTTGCCAATATATACGGGAGATTTACGTGATACTGTTTGAAACTTGACTGAAGATCCTTAGAATTCCTAAATATATATACATACATATATATATTATACATATAATTATGCCATACTGTTAATTATATTTATCATCATGCCGTGATTTTTGGCAGGTGAAATTCCAAAAATCATTGGCAATCTCTATAATTTGGAGATACTAAGCATGGAGCGTGCTAATATTACAGGTAAAAAACTAGATACATTTTGACATGAGATCTATTTCATTATTCCATCATTAGCATACTTTTCTCAAACTTGAATTTGAACTTGAAGTCAAGCGAGTTCAAATACAAATCAAATTGGACTCTTTCTCATACGTCAATTGGTCAGTCATACCAGTGCACTGCATGAGCTAAAACGATTTTGATCAGCTTGATCTCAATATGCTACAGCCTACATCTATAACTCAATTTCAAATTCCAATTGATTGCACTTCAAATATAGAGATACTGATTTTTTTTTCGCTATGATAGATCTATATCTATTCTATACTACAGGAAAGGGAGACCTGAAAAGATTAAGTAAAAATCGAAGAGTGAATCACCTACCGATCCAAACGAGTGCGCTCGTCTGGAAGCCACTTAAAAGTGGCTTGCCACATTTTTGAGATATTGATAGGGGCCTAACAAATGATACAATGGGAAATAGGAAGACGAGGAAGCACTTAGAGAGAGGGTACAAAGAGATAGAAAGAGTGAATGCTTGGAGAGAGGAAATTGTATAATTCTATGCCTCTGTTGACAATGTCATGTTATTTCGTTTGAAACAGTCTCAAAATGTTTTGTCATTTCCAACATTGTCAATGAATTATACCACTTGCTTTCTTGTCTTTGCCCCTGAATTTGTTGAGATGCTTCCTCTTTCATTAAATTCAGCTACTTGACTTCAGATATGTGAGATACAAAAGTTTTGCCATGTTGTCATGCTTTGGCTACTACTTTCCTAGGCAAAAATTCTACAAAATGGGATAGCAGTTAGTACCCATGAGTACGGATCAAGTATATGAAAGACACGAATACAATAATTGACGTCAAAGCGGTTTGGATTACTGTAAATTTTACTGAAAGACGTAAGGCTCAGTACAAGTTGAGAATAACGAGGTATTGTTGTGACAAGGTTGTGGGGCACAGATTGAGTGGACATAAAAATGATTGAGAGCTGAAAATGTGGAACTTTTGTTATGGTGGGCAGAGTTGGGGAATTAAGGCATGTTTTTAAACTTAGATCGGATCGATCGGTCCAATTGATTGAATCGAAAATCAGCCAAGTATCCGATCTGAATTATCTTAAAAGCTCGAGTTATTAGAGACTTGGTCAAAACCAGAAGAATCGGTAAAAATTGGGTTTTTTTTATTTTCCTTTTTGTTGAATTTTTTTCCTTCCGTACCTTTAACTCCAAATCCTTGTGAGCTCTCTCCTCTTTCACTTCAATTCAAGCATCAAAAATCAATGTTTTAGCATTTTTTTTTAAACAAGATCTAAGATTTGTATTCAAAAGAAAAAAAGATCCAAAAATGCAAAAAAGGGAGTGAAGAAGAGAAAGGTTTGAAGAAAAGATATAAGCTTGATATTTCATAAGATTGAGAATAAAAATTAATAAAATAAGAATGAAAATAAAATTAAAAGAAGAAGAAGAAGAAGAAAGGAGTTGCAGAATTGCAAAGAAAGAGGATGATGAAACTCTGGTAGCTGTGCTCTATGCAATGCGTCAGGAGTAGAGGATGAAATGGGAAAGTGTAATGTGGGGTCAAAGCATTTTTAATATTATGTTTTGACCTTCAGATTGTTAAAAACTATTAATATACCTCAAATATTTTGTACTTTATAAATATTATTCTAAAGTTTGGTGTTATTTTTCAATCAAGTCTATAATTTTAATTCTAAATTTGTTAATGTTCATTGAATAATATAAATTGCTATTTGATTGTTCTAATTTTCTTGTATTTTCTTGTTAAATACTTTTGAAATATCAAATATATATGAATATACTTTTATTAATATTAACATGCTCTTAGATATTTTATGTACAATATTTTAATTTTTAAATAATTTTTATTTATGATATCATCTGGTTCAACCCCTAATCGAATCTGATCGAACTCATTGACTCTTAAGTTTGACCGAGTCGATACCTGATTCAAGTCTGAAAATATAGGGATTAAATAAGCAACTTGTTAGTGGTTGAAGCAGTTGAGGAGAACAATTAAACCAATCACGGGTAGGAGGAAAATGATCATAAATTAATATGTACAATTAATTAAACCAATCCTAGGAGAAATGATTATTAATTATTAAATTAATAATTATAAAGGAGTAAATGAATGGTTAATTAATTAGTTGAGATGGAATATTCGTGGGAGAAATGATATGTTTTTGCATGATTGTTTATCATATTTGCGGATATAACATAAAGAAATTTTAAAAAATGCATTTGTAATGGTATTAGACCAAATTAATGTGAATGAATTGATGACATAATAACCGAAGTGCATATAGGTGAAATTTAATTAGATCATATTTGTCACTTCTAATTTTTCGACATTATCATCACATCACTTAATTATACTTTTATTAGCTGATTAACATGTTGCCTATGTATTATCAACCAATAGCACAACTAACTTTCACCAATAACCAACCACAAACATTATAATAATATTAAAAAAGCTTTTAAAAGATCAAAGTTTTTCACTTATTAAAATTTTATACCAATTTCTTTTGTATAAAAAGTGATTTTTTTTTTAAATTGCACGTAAGCTGAGTGTGCCCTTTATCACTAGTAATGCTAATGGTATTTGTATTAATGTATACATGCTTGAAATCAAATATTCATATTGATTAGACTATACAGAGATACAATAAAGAATATTTTTTAATAGGTGTAAATACAAAAATATAACTTCTCATTATCTATTCTAAAAGTAGGACAACAAGCAATCTTCAAATTTTTTTTTTTTTTACCAATTTGATTTGTCAGGTATAATACCTCAAGAGATTGGTAATCTTAGCAAGTTGGAACTACTAATCTTGGAGTCGAATAGGTTAAGAGGTCCCATCCCATTGAAACTTTTCAATAGTTCAACTACACGACTTATTTCTCTCGCAGAGAATGATTTGTTAGGCAAGCTTCCATCAACTATAGGTGCTTTCTTACCCAATCTTGAGGGACTCTACCTTGGGGGAAATGAATTGACTGGAACTATACTAACATCTATCTCAAATGCTTCTAGGCTCAGAATGCTAGACCTTGGTGTGAACCATTTTACTGGTGCAATTCCTCGTTCTCTTGGAAACTTGAGATTACTGGAACAGTTTGTTATATCGCAAAATGATTTTTCTGAGGACTCGCTATCCACAGAGTTGAGCTTCATCATATCCCTATCAAACTGCAAACATTTAAGAAGGTTGTGGATAAATGAGAATCCTCTTAATGGCTTCCTCCCAAAGTCTATTGGAAATCTTTCTAGCTCACTCGAATTCATTGATGCCACTCGTTGTGGAATCAGAAGTGAAATTCCAAGTTCGATTGGTAATTTGAGCAACTTGATAGGGCTGAACTTTGCAACCAATAGCTTGACAGGAGTAATTCCAACTACAATCAAATGGTTGTTGAAGCTTCAGATGATAGATCTAACTGACAACCAGATACAAGGAGCTATTCCAAGTGAGCTTTGTTATTTGTTGAACTTAGAAGGATTATATCTGGCAAATAATAAGCTTTCTGGTGTGGTGCCTTCTGGTTTAGGAAATGTTACAACACTCAGATATGTTTATCTCAATTCTAACAATTTAAGTTCTGTGATACCGACAAGCTTTTGGAGCCTTAGAGATATTTTGGGGCTGGACATGTCTGAAAATTGTTTGACAGGTTCTTTGCCTGCGGAAATTGGAAACTTGAAGGCATTAGTCTATTTGAACCTTTCAAATAATCAATACTTGGGTGGGATACCTAGCACTGTTGGAACACTACAGGATTTGCAAGAACTCGCCTTGGAACATAACAAGCTACAAGGATTGATACAGATTCCTTGAAGAATATGCTGCAATTACGGCATTTGGATCTATCTTTTAACAATCTGGAAGGTGAAATTCCCAACTCATTACAGGTACTATCAGATCTCCAATACTTTAATGTGTCTTACAACAGATTGAGAGGACCGATTCCTCATGGAGGACCATTCACAAATTTCACGAACCTATCTTTTCTCTCAAATGAAGCATTGTGTGGTGCTCCTTGGCGCCAACCTTGTACAAGTACATTTCAACATGAATCAGGGACAAAAAGGATAGTCATGATTGTTCTGTTGGCATCAGGATCTGTCATATTAGCCTTGGTGATTTCAATTTTTTTGATGCGGTCAAAGTTGAGAAAGAAAACTCTAGCTCCGACTCGGAACTTGATTCTCATGGCGATATTTGAAAGGGCATCCTTCCATGAACTTAGAAAAATAACAAATGGATTCAGCGAGAGCAACTTACTTGGCTCGGGGAGCTTTGGTTCAGTTTACAAGGGAATTTGTGAAAATGGGATGGTTTGGGCCATAAAGGTATTTGATTTGCAACTAGAAGGTGCATTTAAAAGCTTTGACAGAGAATGTGAAGTCTTAAGCTGCCTTCGTCATCGAAATTTAACTAAAGTAATTAGTGCTTGCTCTAGCCCTGACTTTAAGGCCTTGGTGCTTGAATATATGCCCAATGGATGCCTTGAGAAATGGCTTCATTCAAACCATCATTTCTTAAACATGAAGCAACGATTGGATGTTATGATAGATGTGGCTTGTGGTTTGGAATATCTCCATTATGGTTATTCAACTCCTATAGTTCACCGTGATTTGAAGCCTAGCAATATTCTACTGGATCAAGACATGGTTGGGCATGTTTGTGATTTTGGAATTGCAAAGTTGTTGGGAGATGGAGAATCTATGGTACAAACAAAGACTCTTGCTACATTTGGATATATTGCCCCAGGTGACTTTTCTTGATTACAATTTCGAATTTTTTATGTCATTCAAATTAATGTTTCAACTTTAACAACTAGTACGGTATGTGCAATATAAGAACTTTGAAAAAAAGACTTTGACAATGATTTTCAAACACTGATGCTAGAATATGGATTGGAAGGATTGGTTTCAACAAGTAGTGATGCTTACAGCTTTGGGATTACATTGATGGAAACATTTACAAAAAGAAAGCCGAAGGATAAGATGTTTACGGAGGAGTTAAGCCTCAGGCGTTGGGTACAAGATTGCTTACCGGATTCCATCATTCAGGTTATAGATGTAGATTTACTTCATCATGAAGGTGGACTGGTACAAAGGAAGATTGAATGCATATCATCTATCTTGCAAGTTGGTTTAAGTTGTACAACATATGTTCCTGAGGAGAGAATAAACATGAAAGAGATTCTAAGAGCGCTCCAGAAGATCAAACTTCAGTTTATCAAAGATATCGTACCTTGAAGCAGGTATAAACCATTATTTATGTGATTTCCAATAGCAACTGTTTCTTCAATCTTACGGTATAACAAAAGCTTAATCCAAGGATTACTATTCATTCAAGTAGTACTTACATTTTTCTCCTGAATACGTTGCAGAGTTCTGAGGCGCAAATGTATTTGGGGAATTCTTAGTCTTGACTTTGTGCACCACCGAAATGCTTATGGTTCAAAACAGGAATGAGATATGTTGTATTTACCAATAAGTTTGTTTACAGATATGGAGACCTCAAGTTCATAATCCCATTTTATATGTTATGAAAGCCCAAGCATTTTACTTGGTGTTTTTGTTTGACATACATATATTGCAATTAAGTTGATTATTTACTTTCAGTTATTGATCCATCTTTCCCTTTTTCAATTTTTGCAAATAAATGAGAAACAAATTGATCGTCGATATATATCACCATGTAGAGATACACGTAGGCATATGTATTTGTAAATACAGAGCATGCATATGGCATATAGATTCATGTATTTATTTTATCGGTCTGTCTAATGGGTGCTCTCGTTAAGATGTATTTCAGATGTTAGATTTTTAGAAATATAAAATTAATTTAAAAAAAGTGCAAAAATGCAGAAGGATTAATTAGAAAAAATGTATAAATGTAAGGGATGGTAGTAATTGTTAGTATATATATATACATGATAGATTGGATGGAATGTGGATGTGTTAACGAGTGTCGATTGGACATGCGTTAAAAAAAAACTTATTTTTTTTCAAATTACATTTTAAAGGTGCACATAACAGAGAGAGCAAAGTAGTTTCATGTCCAACAATTACTACCTAATAGAAATTAATAACACTTTTTAAGCGTTACCTGAAGCTCAAATTTGTAATTGGTGTTGACGATGGTGGGAGATTGTGAATAATAACGATGTACCATTTCCTTGAGCTGTGGGAATATATATTTTTTCTTGTGTGGGAACATTTGTTAAATAGCTCTTCACTAGATTGTAGGTGATTTGGGAACATTTCATTCATGCATTTTCTTTGACATTGGAAATTCCCCATCTAATTCATACATTCCTTTGACATTGGAGATTAAAAAAATTCAGCCGTTTCCATCCCCTCCGGGTTTTTTTTTTTTTTGAAAAAATATCATAATTTCTTTAAAATCTGTACTAATGACAAAAAATACGTCATCAAACATACACGGATATCAAAGAACAGATCTGAAAAATAATAAAAATTACATTATAAATCTCCAAATTTAAAAAATGACTTAAAATAATTATAGTTCCACAGACATTTGTATATGCTTCCAATCGCCAAATTGGCTGATTAATTGCTCATAGAATCAAATTTGGATTCTGAAATGCTCTTTATTTCTCCATGCCAAGTCAGTAAAATATTCTTCAGACCATCAAAGAAAAAGAAAAAAAATTTTTATGCAGAGGAATATACGATTAGTTTTTATTCTTAGCATTTCTGAAAGGTTTAATTTTCAGTTTTGGGACTCATGACTTAAATGTATAGTGTCCATGACACACTTGATATTTGATGCGTGATGGATGGATGGGCCATGGATCCATGTATGGTTGTTTTCCTGTTTGTTTCTTAGAACCGTTTGGGCTATAGAATTCAAGTGAGCCCATTCAGTGCTTCAGTATTTTGTAAAGCATTCTCTCAGTGGATTTTGGTGTTGTTTAGTAATTCTTCTATTTTGTTAATTTTGGCAAAGGAATTGATAGTTTTACAATAAATTCTTGTCAACTGTGTAAACTTATTGGCCAAAACTGAAACATGTGAAAAAATTTTAGGCTACAAATAATGTGAAATAACACAATTAAGGTATGCAATGAAAATGATAGTTATTCACTACACACAATTAAGGTGTGCATTGGTATCAAAACCAAGTATGCTTTTCATCCACATATCCACTATGGTTACAAAGAGAAAGAAATAAGGGTGCTGCATGGTGCAATTAATTGGAAAGGAAAGAAAAAAAACACACACACAGACACACACACACAAGTGATGATAGAGTTCACGGTGCAATTGGAACTTGAAATTGTAGAGGCGTGTAAGAAAAAAGATAATAACTACAGCAGGAAGAAATTCTTTTTTTTTTTTTTGGGAGGGGGGAAGGTGAAGACCTTTAGCAGGTCTAGGTCTTGAGTCAAAATCTCCAATCTATTTCTCGCTTCTTTCCATCCAATTAACAGGAAGGATATAAGAAAAAAGAAAATAGTTGCTGCAGGCCTAAGTCAAGTCAGTGATGGTAGTGTAAGGTCTTTATCTCCTACAGACTGGAGCCAGAAAACTCAGATAATTACTTATCTTTCTCTACACTTCACTTTAGAAAAGTCAGATGGAAAGAAGAGACATAGATTTCGACCCTTGTGTTCTTTGTCAAGATGGTAAAATTAGGTGACTTTAGTATCAACCCCGGATTAGGGTTAAATAGACTCAGATGACAAGAAAAGTTGTTTAAAAGTCTCCATAACTATGTATCACTATCTAGAAAGAAGAATCCGCTTACCACGAAGTCCAACATGAGGAATAAATCATCCTTGGTAGGCAGGAAATATCTTGCAAGTGATTGATTGAAATGCACGAAGATTCTGAGCAAAAAATAGAGTAAAAATTTTAATAAATACCTTAAAATGCTCCTATCTTACAAAGTTCAATTTATTTTTCTAAACAAAAAGAGTGTCAAGTTTTTCATATCAATATTTGTTATTTGATAATTAATTATAACAATAAATCTTTTGCTGTAATATGGTATTTTTCATAATGTTTTACTAGGAATATAAATTCTTTTTATGATAGAGAAGAAAGTGCTATTTTGTTTCTCTATTTTGTTTCTTTTAAAGTTTATGGACTATTTTTTTAATAAAAATTTATGGACTAGTTTAGTGGTGGAACTATCATAATTTGGTAGTGATTTTAGGCCATTTTGTTTTAAGCTACAAAAAATATTGGAGGATATTAAAAGTTATCAAAAAAAATGTTACTAGTTTAAAGTTTAATTTGGATAGATATTAGGGACAACATTGATAGTTCTTCTGTACTTCTAATGAAATATAAGAGAAATGAATTGGAAGCAAAAAGGCAAACAAAATAATTAAATCCATCCTTTGCATAAACATGGCAACAAAAGAGTCTTATTAAAATTATTAAGGATAGTGTTGTCATTTTAAACGGATAATTTCAGAAACCTCCCCTGAGATTTCTGACAGTCTCGCTCACCTCCCCTGAACTTTGCAAAATATCAGATACCTCCCTTGTCAGATTATTGGGCCCTATTTGTGATATCATTGATGATGAATTGACAGATATACCCTCATAACTTATGTTATATTTTGAAGCTATTTTGACAAAATTAGTTAAATGAGTAATAGAGATATAGCTTTTGATATACCTTCTATTCCACTTTACACTTTTTATTCGTAGTATAATCACCAATGAAGAGTTTAGCACTAGTGTTACCTTTCTCTTAAGTCATGTATTTCATGTTTTTTTTTTGTAAGACAATTATCTAATGTAACACATTACTTATATTTGGGTAAATTTGGTTTTCAAAAATTCAATGACGTAAATTGTATATTACATCATCTCATAAAGTGATGCGACACAATTTGGATTATTGAATTTTTCGAAAATCGGATCTATCTAAGTTTTGCTATTCAAACGAAGCTTGTTGAATAAATTCGACTAACTACAGTGTGAATTATTTTTTTTTAAAAAAAATCTCAACTAAAGTATCTAGCACTAAATGAAATGAAGCATCTTGCTACTTCATTTCATTTTCCACAGAGAAAATCGCAAAAAGAGTTATTAAACTATTGAGAATTTGGTTATTTGATCGTTACACTATTTATTTAACTGCAATTGCCATTCACTCAATTAATCAAATAGTGAAAATTTTTTTGTGACTTAACTAGTAAAAATTTATACTTTTAATCACTCAAATAATATTTTTTTAATGACTTAACTAATAAAAATTTATACTTTTAATCACTCTTTTTTCTAAGGCAAAAACAACTGCTAAAAGCTCCTTTTCGGTGGTTGAATAGTTCAATTGAGCTCCGTTCAAGGCTCGAGATACGTAGTAGATAGCATGAGCTGCTTTTCCTACTCTTTGACCCAATACCGCACCAACTGCATAGTCACTGGCGTCGCACATGATCTCGAATGGGAGGTTCCAGTCAGGGGGTTGGATAATAGGTGAGGTGATCAATAACTCCTTTAACTTATTGAATGCCCCCTTACATGTTTCATCAAATTCGAAGGATACATCTTTTTGCAAAAGTTGGAACAAGGGTGCTCCAATTTTCGAGAAATCCTTGATGAATCTTCTATAGAAACCTGCGTAACCCAAGAAAGAACGAACTTCCCGCACACTCGCTGGGTAAGGTAAAGTAGATATAACATCTATTTTTGCCTTATCAACCTCAATACCTGTAGATGATACAACATGACCCAAAACTATCCCGTGTTCAACCATAAAATGACATTTTTCCCAATTAAGCACGAGATTAGTTTCTATACACCTTACTAAGATCAATTTCAGGTTATCTAGACAGTTTTCAAAACTTTCACCATATACACTAAAATCGTCCATGAAAACCTCAATAATCTTCACAACATATTCTGAAAAGATACTTACCATGCATCTTTGAAAGGTAGCAGGTGCATTACACAATCCAAATGGCATCCTTCGGTATGCAAATGTTCCAAATGGGCAGGTGAAAGTAGTCTTCTCTTGGTCCTCGGGTGCGATGGCAATTTGAAAATAACCTGAAAATCCATCCAAGAAACAATAGTAAGCTCGACATGCTAATCGCTCCACCATCTGGTCAATGAAAGGGAGGGGAAAATGGTCCTTTTTCGTGACGGCATTTAGCTTTCGGTAATCGATACACTGTCGCCATCCGGTGGGCTTTCGAATTGGTACGAGCTCACCCTCTTGGTTTGATTCCACTGTCACCCCTGCCTTCTTCGGGACCACCTGTACTGGACTTACCCACGGGCTATCTGATATTGCAAATATAATTCCAACGTCCAGCAGTTTTAAAATCTCTTTCTTTACGACCTCCATCATGAGAGGATTTAATCTCCGTTGAGCTTGCCGTACGGGTTTAGCATTCTCCTCGAGTCGAATTCGGTGCATACACACCGCAGGGCTAATTCCCTTGATGTCGGCGATGGTCCATCCTATCGCCTGCTTATGTTCCCTAAGAACTCGAAGTAGTTTCTCTTCTTGAACCTTTGATAAACCCGCGGAGATGATCACTGGAAGTGTCTCCCCTTCACCTAAGTATACATACTTTAGGTGTTTCGGCAGTGGTTTTAGTTCCAAGACAGGTGCCTGCACCACAGATGGAAGTAACCTTTGGTGAGGTTCGGGTATGAAAATCGGTGCAAGATCATACCTTGTCTTCGTGGTTGGTAACGTTTGCAACGATCCAATCACGCATTTAAGCTCTTCACTCAACTCTACCCTAGAGGTTGTTTCGGACTCAAAGTGCCTGGTCAGGACGACCTCTAGTTCATCCCTGCCTTCAATTTCAAAAACCTCCTGTATAGCAGGGTCAATAACATTTATCGAGAAAACAGAGCCAATATTTGAATCGGATGGATATTTCATGGTTTCAAAGATGTTAAAGTGAACAATCTCACCATCAAATTCCATAGACAAAGTACCCTTATTAACATCAATTTTGGTTCGGGCTGTGCTCAAAAAGGGTCTACCTAACAACAAAGGTGACGGATCACGGGAGTGTTCATCCTCCATGTCGAGCACATAAAAATCAGCTGGAAAAACCAATTCATTAATTTTTACCAAAACATCTTCAATCAACCCGTCAGGGTATGCATTGGTCCTGTCAGCTAATTGAATTATTATCCCAGTCTCTTTCAAAGGGCCTAAGTTTAAGGAAGCATAAATGGACTTTGGCATGACATTAATTGAGGCTCCCAGGTCTAACATGGCCTTCCCAATCAAAGTATTACCTATCCTACAAGGAATAGTAAACATACCTGGATCTCCGCATTTTGGTGGAAGTTTCCTTTGTAGAATTGCTGAAACATTCTCCCCAACTATAACTCGTTCATCCCCCTTCAACCGCTTGCGGTTGGCACACAAGTCCCTCAAAAATTTTGCGTACCTGGGTACTTGTTTAATCGCATCCAGCAGGGGTATGTTGATCTCCACCTTGCGAAAAATCTCTAAGACCTCTTTTTCCTTGTCTTGCTTCTTTGGTTTCTCTAACCTGCTAGGAAAGGGAGGTGGATTAGTTTTAGTTGTAGGAATTGGGTTCGAGGTTACCTTTGCATTTTTGTTGTCTGTGCCCTCCTCTTCCAATTCTTTCTCAATCCGTTCCTCGTCCTTATCTTTAGGAATCACGGGTTCGGGTCCTTGAACTTCCTTCCCACTCCTTAAGGTCATTGCGCTTACATTCTTTGGATTCGCCTCAGGTTGAGATGGCAACTTTCCTTGAACTTGAGACTCCAAACGGTTGATTGTTATAGCCATTTGATTCATTTGATTTTGCAATGATTGCACCTGTCCCAGTTGATTTCTCATGTTTTGTAGGTCTGAATCCGTCTTTTGTTGATTAGCAAGTAATTGCTTCATCATCTCTTCCATGGACGGACTTGAGTTTGAAGGGGGTGGTGGTGGTGGTAGGCGAGGATGATACTGCTGTTGGTGCCCTTGCTGTCTATTTGGCACAAAGTTAGACTGCCTATTTCCTCCATAGCTAAGGTTGGGGTGATCCCTCCAACCAGGATTGTAGGTGTTTGAGTACGGGTCGTACTGCTTTCTTGGCGCGGGCGCGTGGCCAGCCATGTTCACCTGTTCTGCAGTTTCTTCTTGAACCAGTGGACACATTTCCGTAGGATGACCCACGGCAGTGCACACCCCACACACTTTGACTTGTGAATTACTCCCCACAGCTAATTGTCTTACGAAAGATGTTAATTCGGAGATCTGCTGTTGGATAGAGGACGTTTCCACCTCATTCACCCTACGCGTCGGGATGTCCTCTCTTGAACCAAACTGCTGTGAGTTCTCAGCCATCCCTTCAATCAACTCCCATGCTCCTCGAGGGGTTTTGTTCACCAATGCCCCTCCACTTGCAGCATCGATTATGCTTCTGTCCCTGAAAAGCAACCCCTCATAGAAATATTGAATGAGCAGTTGCTCACTTATCTGATGCTGAGGGCATTTGGTGCACAGTTTCTTAAACCTCTCCCAGTACTCATAGAGTGACTCGCCTGGGTGTTGTTTGATGCCACATATCTCCTTCCTTAGGCTTGCAGCTCGAGATGCCGGAAAGTACTTGTCCAAGAATTTTTTCTTCAGTTGATCCCACGTGGTGATACTACCAGGCGGTAGGTAGTAGAGCCAGTCTTTTGCGGAATCCTTCAAAGAGAAGGGGAAGGCCCTCATCTTTATTTGCTCTTCAGTAATTCCCGGAGGCTTCATACTGTTGCAAACGACGTCAAACTCTTGCAAGTGCTTGTAGGGCTCCTCACCTGGTAGACCATGAAAAGATGGCAAGAGATGAATTAGACCAGATTTTAGTTCAAAGGGAGCGTCATCATTTAAATGTGGAAAAGTAATGCACAAGGGCTGCTGATTTAAATCTGGAGCAGCCAACTCCCTTAGTGTTCGTGCATTTGCCATAGTGACTTCCTCTTGGTCTGAATCACTTGAATTGTCACCAGACAAATTTGTCGGCTCAACCTCTGGATCAAGTCCCTGAGGTGCAATATCGTATTGCTCCTCCCTGAGCCGCCTGGTTTCTTTCCTCGTTCTACGCGCGGTCTTCTCTACTTCAGGGTCGAAAATTAATTCGCCTGTACGAGAAGAGCGAGGCATAAACTAGAAAAATACCAGAAAAAAAATGAACTTAAAAAGAAACAAATGATTAACGCCAGTCCCCGGCAACGGCGCCAAAAATTGACAGGTGTCGAGCCTGTGCAATAATAAATACCTACTCGAGAAAAATAAATTTTCTGTGTATAGTAGTGAGTAGGGTCGAATCCACAGGGACTGGGAAAAATTTGATTCCTTTCAAGTTCGGGACACGGGGGATTTTTATCAGAAATAAACTAAAAATAATTAAACAATTTAACTAAAAATAATTAAATAATTTAACCAAAAATAAATAATTAATTAATACAATTGTAAATAGCAATTAAATAAATGATAAATAAATTCTAGCCAAGGATACAACTACGCAAACACAGTCCATTCATCCGATCATTGATGCAAAGAAAGTTCACTTAATTTTATTAACAGGCTAGTTATAGTCGCCGATAAACTCTAACGACCAGCTTTTCCTTAATTTATTGATAACCAATGTACGACCGTTGATTACCTCTAACCAGGAAATACTCCTAGGTACGACCGTAGGAATTAATTTCCTAATTGCATTAAAAACTAGAAAAGCCTAACCCAAATTAATAACACGCTACGAGGGTTATTTAAATCAGATTGCATGTTCTCCTAGTATGTGAAAATACTAGTTGTCACCAATATTAACCAACTAAACAATTACGGATTTAATTGATTAATTTGACAGGAGATTAATAAGTCAAATTGCACATCGGGCCCTTGATATCCAATTAACAAAATAATCCCATGGAAATTAAAATAGAAAACATGCAAATATTAACAAATTAAGGAACACGTAAAATTAATTAGATCTCACAGATATTTGGGACTGCGTCTTCGCGTTGATCCTTGACTAGATGAGAAAATTAGCCACGCCTCATACGAAAATCTTCACACAATTCAATTGAATTTAAAGACATCATCTTTCTTCGATAATTGAGAGAGTGAATAACAAAGCTCTCGGAAGAAAATAAGAAAATTGCACAATAGAATTCAACAAACCAAAACAACTCCCTATTCTCTCCTCTGGAACATCCCTCGGAGAGAAAAACTACAAACTCCTCTATCCTCCTACGGAGCTTAATTTTGAAAGAAAACTACAACTCACTAGCCTCTTGTCTTCTGCCATCGTTCGATATATATAAGGCAAGCCTTAGTCTTCATAGCTTTTTCATAGTCTTTTCTCCTTGAGCCCACTACTCTACGTAGGGAGCAATTGGAAAAACTACAATCATCAAAGCCAACATCTTGGCTAATGAGTACATCTCCCACCATAAGGACAGACTTTCTACGTGGTCCCCGTTAGATAATGAAAGAAAACATCATTCCAATTAATTCCAGCACAATCATCAATTCCTCTGCAATTATCAAAACGGAGGAGTCCACTATAATCATCAATTCCAGCACAAATACACCCGTGGAACCTAGCTTGTATGTTCTTTAGAAACTTCCCACGTGTGGAGTATTTGTTGTAAGAAAATCTCTCTTTTCTGCTCCACTTCCTGAAATTGAGTCCAGATGCCAAATATAAGTATATGTTGACAATTAAAATAATATTTGGCATGGAAACAGGGAAAAATTAATAATAAAATTACTAACAATTAACACCTTATCAGATACTTGACCATATGAACAAAATTTGCGAAAATTGGCACTTCAACTATTGTACTAAGACCAGATTGACAACTAGTTCCCCTTCCATGGTTCTATTCCTTAAATATACTTCACAAAACGCAACAGGCAAAAAGCTTTTCCGTAGGTATGATATCATTAATTTATTTTGAAGAACCATTCCTGTTTAAAGCCCTTGGCAAGTTTTTCTTCATTGTAAACTACATATCGCTCCAACATATAAAAGTAAACCAATGCTATTTCTTTCCGGTTATCATTCAATCCAATGAACTAGGAAGATGGCCGCCTCCTATATATAAAATATATATGCATAAAATATATAATTTAATTAGTTACAAACTTATGATAATGATATTATTAGTTATATATATATTATATAATGTATATTAATATATGTAATATTATTGATATTATCAATTATACTAATAATTATATATGTGTACTAATACAAATTATTAATTGGTTATACTAAATTTTCTAATACATTTATACTAAGTCGCTAATTACAATTAATACAATAACATTTTTTTCTCAAAAAAAAAGCACAAGCACAATAATGAATTAGTGATTGTATTTATGCCAAAAGTGAAAACTTGGCTACTTTAATTGTATTTATTTCATCATGTTGGATTTTATTCAAATAACTTTTATTTGATTGTTTTTATAAGTTTCAATTGTGAAATTATAATGAATAATAATTTGGTGATATGTTGGTAGGGAAAATGACCCGTTTCATCCCTCACATTTCGTAAAAATATTCTTTCCGTCCCTCACTTTTAAAATGAAGCAAATTTGTCCCTGACATTTAAAAATTAAAACTATTACATCCTTGAACCTAATTTTCAATTTGAATCAAACCATCCAATAATCCAGTAATAAATTTCAAAAATAGAATTGACAGATTACTCGATTAACTTCATCATATTTACATGGCATTTATTAAACCAAAAAAATAAAAATTATAACATAAAAGGCCATTCTTTGTCTTGGAATAGTAGAGTTTTTTTTTTGGTAAATCTTTTCATGCACTATTAGTATATCCGTTTGTGAATCTAGATCTGTATCATAAATATAAAATTTGATGTTTAAATTAAAATTAAAATGATATGACGGTACATAAAACCGTCAATGTATACAATAATAATGTAGGAAAGATTAATTTTTCTTTTTTATGTTATAATTTTTTATTTTTTATTTTTAGGTTCATTAAATTTCATATGAATATCAAGTTGAGTTAACCAAGTGATCTACCAATTACACCCACAAAATTTGTAATCAGGTTGATTGGTGGTTTGATTCAGATTGAAATTTGGGTTCAGGGATGTAATAACTTCAGTTTTTAAATGTCAAGGACGAAATTGCTTCATTTTAAAAGTGAGGGATGAAAAGAATATTTTTGTGAAATGTGAAGAATGAAATCTATCATTTTCCCTATGTTGATATTTTGGTATTTGATTGTTTGGACTTTTCCATGATGCCACAGACTTCCCATGTTTATCCATTACTCGTCCATGCCTTCTGCAGTCTCAAGAGATCCATTTAACTATCTTCTCCCTCTGCATGCATTCTGCAGTTCTTCTGGGAGTCTCGCTTGGACCATTGCCCATCAGAGTTTGAAAAAAATCTACTAAAACTTTTTATTTTCTTTTGTTCAATAATCCATTATTCAGATCAGGCAATGTACAATATACAAAAATAAAAAGCTAATGATTAAATTGCAACGATGATTAAAAGCTGATGATTAAACCCTAAACCCTAAACTTCGGAGTCGAGAAACTGGATGAAGCGCACGATTAACGGGGTGAGATTTTGTGGATAGTGATATATTTGTCCATTGATATAAAATAAAAGGTTTTTCTAATGGGGCCTAATGTGTACTTGTTAGTACATTTTAATCACATCTAACTTACCATATGAATTTATACATTGACAAATTATTATCCTATACTGCATTTACATGCTTTCCCTAATTAATATTATTTTTTCAAAATATGAACACACGAAGTCCATATTAACAAGTGACCATTGGACACTCATTAGACAGATCATTAATTAACGAGTGCCCATTGAAATGTATACATATAAAATTCACCTAATCTATCATATATATACATATGCTAACAATTATTAACCTCCCTTGCATTTATATACTTTTTCTATTGTCCTCCTTTGCATTTATATACTACAATTACTATCCTCCTTTGCAATTACTCCTATGATGTTTTCCCATATTCTTCCCTCTGATTAACACCCTCCTGAAGTCTTTGATAATCCTCAACCTTGGGTTTTATAAGATTACAAGTAGCCTACAAAAACAGGCATAAAAACTCACCGGATTTCAATTTGTTTTTGTTTTTTAGGATAAGATTAACTACAAGTAGAAACGTACGTATAGCGAGATTTGAGCCTAGTTTCTCCTACTCATGTAAATGGTCAATGTGGAGAGATTTTGTGGTCAGATTTGATCTCTCACTGGGCATTTCAGCCTATTTGTTGCAAAAGATCGTCCTTAGCTGCTTGCTTGCTAGCAATGCTAGGTTCAGATATCTGTCTCAGTATTCAGTACATAATTTTTTTTTACTGTTTGAAGTGCGAGGAGACTAGCAGAGTAGTTACTGAATTACTGGAGCCTGCCTGCGTTATGCTTAAACTCCAGCAGATGGAAATTTTTTGACAAGTTGGCAAGGAAAAATTCATAGAGACCTCTCATGGCTGATTATTTGTGTGATTGAGCAAAAATTCAGAACATTGTATCTTTTTCTTTATATATAATCCTTTTTTCTCAATATGCATTGTCATTCCTTTTATTGATACTCCAATAAATGATCAAACACCGTATATTAGTTTCCTTCAACCGCCTACAAACGATGATCGTGGTAGATATTTTGCTTAGATTCACGATAACTCATTTTTATGAAGAAAAGCACTTCAGGGTAGGTGGCACTTTCAAGTAAGCTCAGCAAAATTTTCCACGTACAGGTACAGAGAGTATCTGGACTATCATAATCAGAAGCTTCAAGCTCTAAAGTGGTCAAATTTTCGACAATGGCCAACCGCTGCAAAAAGTAGAGAGCTTCCATGCGAACAAGAAGTAAGATCAAGTATAAAGCTTCTAACAATGTCTGACTCATGAGAGGAAAATTCTCTAAAGCTTAGAATCAAAGCCAAATTACATGAACAAAATATAAGGAAACCATGCTACACCTTTGAGAATGTTTTCAGACAAAAAGAGAGGTTTAACGACCTGCATGCGCCCCAACAAATTTAAGAGCATGCTGATGAAGTTAATCAATTTTCCTCCCAAGACAACTGGGAGATCCAACCTGCAATACTTTTGCATAGAAAGACTTGAGTTTTCAAATAAAATCTACACGATTCACTATTCTAGTCAAAATTTTTAAGATTTGCAGCATCTATACCAACTTCATGCTTTCCACTCACATAATAGGATGAATGTTCAGGATTGGATGACTTTGCAGTAATAGCAAACATCTCTACTATACTAAGGACGCCAGAAAGGCACAGAGGAAAAAGTTTGCAGAGGAGTCAAGAAATAAAGATTTTGGGTATGGTGAAGAACCCAACAGAACCAATTCTTCAAGCAAATGACATCCCTGAATAAGCCTATTAACAGTGCCTTAATCAACAAATCCAAAGCCCTCCAAGTGCATAACCTTAACACTTGGTAAAGAAACCAATTCAGGAATAATCAAATCCAAACTCCTATTTGTTTTCAAACTAACTAGTGCTCGGCACGGAAACATCCTAGGAGTAGATATCAAATGCTGGGAAACTACGGTAGTTTCCACTATTCTAGTCTCCCACCAAAATCTCAAGTTCTTTGACATTAATTTGAAGCACAGAAGCAATTAACCGGTCAATTTGGAATCTATGAATTTCATCTAATTTTGCCAGGTACAGACAAAATTTTCTAAAAGAAGCCCCTTTTCATGGTTGAATAACTCTATCCCAAAATCTAAAGGATTATAGAACCATCCAATCACAGTCATGTTTGGTGCCTTTATGGTAATTATATAACATAAGATATATATTGGACAGTGAAGTGAAAAGAAATCTCCATTTGCTGGACAGGATTGACATGGCTGGCTGCAGCACTTTTGGTAGGGAAAAACAACAGAATGTGTAGAAGAAGAGACATAGAAAGAAGTAAAATGAAGGCATACATACCTTCAGGGAGTGGTGATATAAGTCAAGTGACTTCACACTTTGTAACCAATTAATAAGCTCAAAAGCCTGCTGACTACGAAATAACAAGCCACTTTCAGTTCCTTCTGCGTCGTGATGCGACAATGAAATTGTGGCTCTAACAAGAGACTTCAGTTCTTGAATGAACGCTACTCTTTGAGCATCAATTTCATACACCAAATATTTTCAGTCTCGGGACATTTAGCATAAATTAGGATTTCCAAAACCGCTGACTTCAAGATATTTTTAGGCTGTTACGCTCAATTACATAGTTGTAGCGTCCTCCCAAACTAGTAAGTCTTAAGTTTTTTCAATGAAGGACTAGATAAATACAAAACTATGGAAAACTAAATACAATTCTTCAAGAGATGGGCAACCACGAATAAGTCTTAGAAAGTATTTTTCATCTACTAATCCCACACGTCCTGTCAAGTGCAACACCTTGAGATTTGGCAAAAAAACTGAAGTGGGAACAAGAAGATTCACTTGCCATGATAGTTTCACAGTTACCAGAGTTTTGCAAATGAATATTTCTATAGGAAACAATCGTCACACTGAAGAGCAGCAGATATAAAGAATTCCAGCGCCATCTGAAATCTTTCCACCAGCCTATCGACACAGACACTCAATTTTCTAAAACAAAAGTAGTTTGAGCTAAGTGTTGTTACACATGGCGTCGCCCGGACTCGAACCAGAGACCTTCAGTGTGTTAGACTGACGTGATAACCAACTACACCACGACACCAGACGTTTGAACGGCTGTCTTATCCTCCTAAGGAATCATAATTGAGATAACAAAAGCGTGTTTTTGATCAAGTAACTTGATTATATATTAGTCTTGTGTAATATGATGAGTTGACTTCGTCAGTTTGATTTCCAGGTAGGGAGAAGCAAAGAAAGTTTAACCAAAGAAAGTGAGAACCTGCAAGTATCTGTAGACTGGTGGGTAATGCATTTGCGATTAGCTAATCGAGAAAACACACCGCCTGATTTATCAGTCCCATTTCATCAGGCTTCTCAAGTTGACGATGAATCTTTTGATAGATCTTCTTCGGTCTCCCCAAATTAGTTGAGAACCCTGGAAAGGCGTCATTGAATATTCCCTCTCCTCACTTCACTTCTCTTCTCGAAATCGTCTACAGACTAGCAGAGTTAAAACTTCAAAGGTATATAAAAGGTTGAAGACTTGAAGAAATATAAAAGGTTTATTGCACTTTATTCCCCGTACTCTTTGAGTGTAGTCACATTTCCCCTCCTAATATTGCACCATTTATCATAGTTTTTTATAGTTGAAAGTCGAGGGCCCGATCTACTTGATACTCGAAGTCGGATTTAACTTGACTTGGTCGAATTTCGTTTGAACTTGGTTTGGAAATTAATTAAACAAAGCATGAATAGCGTGACTTGTTTATGGTTAATTGTGCTGTGCATTTTTCATCTATACTGAGATGGAACTCTTTAAACCCTAAAATTGAAATATAAAATTTATCCTGTTTGAAGCTAAAATATCTCATTTTAAAATTAGACCAAATTGTATCTCATCTTATATTGCAGGACAAATTGTATGCCTAAATTAGACCAATTTTATAGTTTGAAAACTAAAATATCTCATTTTAAAATTTAAGTACTAAAGAGAGAATTTGGATATAGTTGAAAGACGCAAAATAGAATTAACTCTATTCTGTTTGAACTTTGGCTCAATTAACATTGTTGTTAAAATTTATATGTAAAAAAATTCAAACAATTTGAGTTTGTCCGAAAAATGTTTGTTTTAGTTCAGTCTTGATAAATATTTAATCCAAGCTTGAAATAGTTAAACCAAAATTGGCAATTTCTTTTTAAGAAGGGGGGACAAAGAACAAAAAGGACAAACTATTCATCCTCAATCTACTTAATTTTTTTCCATCTTTCTCCATCCTCATTAATGAATGTGTGTAGAAAAACAAATAGTAAACCACTTTAGTCAACTGAACTCATTCCTTTTCAAGTAATCTTTGGATTGATTTTGGTAACTTGTGTGTTTCACTAATTTTTTTTTTCTAATCTGCTGCAGAGTTTGACTAATCTTCATGATAAAACTAAAACAGATTTACTACTATCTTTTGGGTTGCGACAATGATTTGGTGGCAACTATTATTTTAATCTTGAATTTTTTTTAATCATGAATTTTTTTGTTGTTGAAATTTGATTGATTAGCATCAGCTAAAGTTCTTAGCTCTCAAACTTTTTGAGGATTAATGATTTTTTGGCGCTTTGATTTGATGTAATTATAGAAATTATAGGATCAACTAAAGTTCTTAACTCCATGGAGAAGAAGTGAAGAACCTAAATGAGTCCTTTTCTCACAAAAATTCTGGCTATTGATATCTATTACAAACAATACATCTTGAATTGAGCCTTGTGACCTTGCTGCAGTATCCATCATCCAATCCAACAGTGCCAATTTAACATTGCCAATAAATTGTGAGGGTACTCACTTCCACTATACTTGTCAAGTAGTTTCCAAATGATGAAGATCTTATCCAGGAACATGTTTTTCATTGAAAATAGAAATAAGCTAAAACCTATCATCTCGAATAACACTAGCAGATATAACCATGTTATGCTTTATTTTCCAGGTGCAAATGATCCAGTTCAGCTGAAAATTGTATATATTGCAAGAAATTCCAGTTCCGCTTCCAAGTGATGTACCAAGCCACCTGAAAAGGCATAAGCAATCACATCAGATGACATTTGATCCTTGTCACAAGTTCAAACATCTTTCAATTTTTAACAATAAAATTCTGAAATAACTGGTCATATGTAAATGATCTCAAGACACAATCGTTAGAAACAACAACCAGGAAACCTCCCCTTACACAAATTCTTTAAAAGACAGACACAAAATCCAAAACTATTTGTTGGAGACTCTTTTTTTTTTTTTTTTTGTTCTTCCTCTTGGTTATCAGGAGGATGAAAAGGCGTAGGACATGTAAGAGAGATGGATATAATTTACTAGGAGATTTTCATAACTGCATATGGAATTCATCAACTTCTCCTCCAAATTCTTTTGTCGAGCACAATCTGGTAAACCTATCAAAGCTTTGAGGCTTTCTTGAACGACAATATCCTATTCCAATCCTCTGACAAGGACTTCAAACATTGCCATTGTCCAGAAAGAGACACCTTCTTCAAAGAATTACCATTCTGCAAAAAGTAGGGTGGAAGTTTCAGAGAAGTTGTAGATATGTTATGGGTGGCTGTTCATAAATTATGGAAACATTGTTTATTGTTGGTAAAATTACGAATTTACCAAGTTCGTAATTTTACACCAGCTCCAACTACCAATTGTTCCTCTTTCTCCTGGAAGATGTTAAAAGTTGAGGTCCATTGCCAGGAAATGCATTCAAATCGTAGTAGGAGATGTGCAGATGACTCACTTGTGGTATGATTGGTGGCACCCTGTTGGACCTCTGATTCAACTGTTTTTTGCTTGCATAATTCACTTGGCACTATCATCCTCAGCCCTATGAGGCTCTGGTAGTCCATTAATATGGAGACAAAGGATAGGAACCTCAAAATACAAGTGGCTGCAGCATCCTTCGTGTACAGAAAGGACATAATGTGATGGAGAATCGTCTGGAAGGGCACTCAACCAATCAATACCATCATCATTTTCTTGATTTGGCGTTTCAATTTTTCCAATTCTTCTTTTACTAGATTTTTTGTCTCCACAAGTCATTGTTTGACTGATTGTTTCCTCAAACTAACCAAATGGGATTCTTTTCTATCCAAATTTCTCAAAATAGCTCAGGGATCCAGGGCATTAAACATCAAAGTATCGATGCATAAAGCTAAATTAGCAAGTTTAAAAGAAAAAGGTATGAATTACAAAAAAAACACAGAAGAACCTGCAAGAGTTTGTAGACTGGTGGCTAACTGGCCATTGCATCTGGGGTCAGCTAATTGAGAAGACAAGACCACCGGATTATCAGCCCCATTTCATCAGGCTTCTCAAGTTGATGACGAATTTCTGATGATCTTCGTCCTCCACTCAAATTAGTTAAGAACGCTAGAAAGGAGTAATGGAATATTCCCTTCTTCACTTCACTTCTTTTCCGTATAGAGTTAATACCTAGAAAGGCCTTTGACTTCTTCAACATACGAAAGGTTTTTTTTTTTTTTGATAATTCAACATACGAAAGGTTAATTGCACATTATTCCCCATACTTTCTGTGTAGACCTATGTTTTCAGAACCGGACCGGGTATCGACTCGGTCAGGAATTAATGGGTTCAATCGGGTTCGATAGGGATTGAACCGGATGATGTCATAAATAAAAATTATTTAAAAATTAAAATATTATATGTAAAATATTTAATAACACGTTAATATTAATAATGGTATATTCATATATATTTGATGTTTCAAATATATTTAACAAGAAAATACAAAGAAACTAGAATAATCAAGTAGCAATTTATATTATTTAATGATCATTAACAAGTTTAGAATTAAAATTATGGACTTAATTGAAAAATAAAACCAAGCTTTAAGAAAACATTGATAAAGTATAAAATATTAGGTATATTAATAATTTTTAACAATCTAGGGGCCAAAACATAATATTAAAAAACTTTGAGTTATTTTTTTTAAATGATGATTGAACCGGAAAACCCGGTCAAACCCGATTTGACCGGATTTTTACTTACCCGATTTTTTAGCATAACTCGGACCGAACACTTGGCCGGTTCCCGATTCGATCGGTCGAACCGGCAAGTCCGGTCTGAGTTTAAAAACATAGGTGTAAACGAATCCCACAGCCATAAAAAAATACTAAAGAAACTGTATGATTTGAAAGTCAAACCAAATTACTTGTATTATCATATATGACATATTATATCATATGACACATGCATACGTATATACATATACATACATACATATGTACATATATACATGCACATACACACAGACATGTGTATATATATATATATATATATATATAATGATTTTTAATTTCAATTTTGAAAGGTTGTACATTTGGCTACTCTAACCTTTGCCAAATGCATTATATATCTATTCGCCATGTGGACATATTTAATATTAGTTTTTTTAATGCATTTGATTTTTTTTTTTTTGGTTATAATTAATCGGTCTGTCTAATGGGTGTTCATAGAGCACTCGTTAAAATAAATTTTAGGTGTTATGTTTTTTGAAAATATAAGATTAATTGAAAAAGTAAATAAATACAAAGGATGATAGGAGAAATTAAATTGAAAAAGTATATAAATGCAAGAGAGGATAATAATTATTAATATATGTATACATATATGGTAGGTTAGATAAATGTTAAGTGTGCTAACCAGTACCCTAAGGGCGGACACCCCTTAGAAAATCCATAATTAATCCATTTCCTTTTTCACTTCTTTATTTGTAACAACTTTCAATCATTTTATTAGTTTCCGCCATTTTTATTTATTATGCCTAATCAAAGAGTTACCATTTGGAAGTAACTATTTGTATAAATTACAAAACAATCGAGGTTAGATTTGTTGAGAACTAATCAATGTATTTTGTAGAAGTAACTATTTCTTATCATTTAGTTTCAATGTTTGTCCAATATTTAGTATTTTAAAATATTTAATAAATTTTGTTGTTTTAGTTCTTTTGTATCCATGTTCATCTAAAAGCAAAATCTTGAAGATAATAAAGAGGACCCGTGCACTACTATATATAATAAAATGCTATTCAGTTCCCTATATAATAGATTTGCTGAGTTCGATATTCTTACGTTCTGTCAAGTCGACGTCTTACATTTTTATCCTGTGTACATATTGTCTTATTTATTTGATTAGGTTTAAATTGTTTTATTTTTATTAATAACAACCAATCCGAAACTTTTTCACTAGTATTTTTGTTAACAACAATCAATTATCCAGTTTGTTATCCTTAATTGCGCACCAATGTCCTCAAGGTTAAAATGCAATGAAATTGGAAAATGCACATAATGCAAGCCACCTTCTTCTTAAGGAATTCCAAAATCCCAGTTATCTAGTTGATCTTTCACAAGATAGGCTCACTATGTGGAGCAATACAAGCTCTAGAGACCCAACTTCTAGTATCAATAATGTCACATTCATATTAGGTTAACCTTCTAAAAGCCTTTATTACTTGAGTATCATTCACAGTTTTGAGCAACATTAATTGCTTTCCGATCCTTGAGGCCCCATGCTTTCTTTTCCTAGAATGAAAATAGAAGTGATAGACAAGCACTAGCAACCCCATAATGAACTATCGGCCATAATTGATAGAAGATAATAAGACTTGAACACAAAATCTTATAGCTAGTACAAAAAATCAAGAAATGCTTATTCTGCAGCATATCCACCTCAAATACCCTTCAACTTCTCTAGAGGAGAAATTCAAATGAAAACCACCTAATGCTATGATCTCATAGAACCAATCTTTCAATGCCCGTTACTATCATGATTAAACATTTGGGCCCCTTTAAGGAACTATTAGACTGCATCCATTTTAGAT